>NC_133189.1:53940000-54050000 GCF_049306965.1 Danio rerio
TCTGACCGTCGAGGGTGACTTTACTGTTGTGTGACTGACTGTATGGGAACTGTTGATGCACATGATGATGATAATGTCTCATACTTCTGCCGCGTTTTCAAGCTGAGGTCATCTTCAGGCAGTCCAGCAGGGGCATATCTTAGTGTCCTCGACATCGCGATTTATTTGGAGGTTTTAAACCTCTTCCATCTTTGTCTTGATAGTTTTTTTTGACAAGACGGCCTACGAGCTTGCGTCTCAAACCCGAGTAGCCACCCTCAGTTTAAGATGCTAGCTGTGTTTTGGAGCGTGTTAGCTGATTTTTAGCCGGTGTTAGCTTGTTAACCTGCTACAAAATACACGCTTAGCACCTTGTGCTACATTTTAGATCAGTTGTTGTTAGTTACAACTTACAAACTAGCTAGCATGTCCACCAGCAGGAAGATGTAATGCACGTGCATGCGGTGTTTTGCAGTAGTACAGTGTTTTTCCTGTTTCACATAGTAGTAGTGTTTTTTTTCCTGTTACTCATAGTACTACAGTGCTTGCCTTGTTATAGACATCAAAAAATCTTGTTTGTTTGATTAATATAGAACATTAAATGTGAATTCTTTAGTCTAATCATGCATCCTAATGCTATTTTCTATTGATTTGAATGTGTCAGGATGGAGCCATGTCAACATGAATCAGTCCTACAAAGTGGCCGGCAGGGATGGCTCGGAGTGTCGTGGAGATCCACAGGACAGCAGGGCTCTTGATGTCCGAATCGGCTCATGCGGACAGCAGAGCACCAAGGCTGACCAAAGCTCTGCCATGCATTTCTTGAACCCTGGCTACAAACTCTCTGCACCGTTTGCGTACAACCAGAGAGAATCCACCTCCAACTACAGCCCGCTGAGGAGACTCCAGGACCTGACCACTATGGTGAACCATGCGGACGGAGGTTTGCAGGATAAGGACTTCCACGGGCGAAACAAATTGCTCATGCACAGTCCCATTGGTGGGAACGAGTTCGGGATAGGCCTTTATAACACAACCAATTCGCAAGGAAACACTGCTATTCAGGATCTGGACAAGAATGGCTTCTCGCCAGTGAGCTCTGATAGCTTGGAACACTTTTCTCCGATCTCCAATGGATTTTTGCATTTCGATTCGACCCTGTTTGACAGCGGCGACAGCAAGGATAACGACGAGGATGTCAAGGGAGAGGTGGCAACGTTTAAAGACACGTCAAAGAAATGCCAGAAACGAAATGTGGCTAAAACAAAAACTCAGAGCAGCCACAGGTTGGACGCAAACAAACATAGTAGTAAAAATACAGCAAAGTCGGACCCTCCAGCGAGTCCATTCCATGTACCATTTACCATGATGGAGGATTTTGACAGTATGGATGATTATTCTGACAGTGACTGCGATCTGCCCAGCACTGAGAACTGCGCGTCAATATTCAATCTCTCCAAAAGAGCACATTCACCCAGCGACTCCCATTCAAATCCTGTAAGATGGTTTATTATTCAAAAGATTTATTGTTGTGTTTTTCCTCTAACAGGTGTACAACATTGTCATATATATATATATATATATATATATATATATATATATATATATATATATATATATATATATATATATATATATATATATACACATACATACATATATATACACATACATACATATATACATATACATATACACAGATACAGTGTTGGGCAAGCTACTTGAAAAATGTAGTGAGCTAAGCTATTAGCTACTCTACTTAAAATGTAGCTTAACTACACTAAGGGTGCTTTCACACCTACACTTTTGTTTCGGAACGTATCTCGTTTGCCCAGTTAGCACGGTTTGATTGGCATATGTGAACAGGGCAATCGCGCTCTGTTCCGCTCCAAAGTAATCGCTCCGAGATCGCTTGAATGAGGTGGTCTCGGCTCGATTGAAACGAACCCTGGAGCGGTTCGATTGCAGTGAGAAAGCGATCCGATCCGAGTGCGGTTATATTACAGTGTTTTATGGATATGTAATAGGCCTACGGCTACATGAAGAGAGAATTATGAGTAGGGCGGGAAGTTTCGCGAGTCTCCGGATGCCCGCAAACGAGTGATGATCTCCCGGTAATCTCGCGTCTCTCTCCCAGTCCTCAAATAGGCATCGTCGCGCACCCTTCTCACCCCTCCCCACCGTGTCTCTCCTCAGACACGTCACGCGCGCGCACCCTGTCAATCACCACCAAATCACCACTCCTGACAGCTGAGCGGGACGCTGCAAAATAAACGCTGACACTCTGACCAATGGGAGGAGAGTTTACTCGCACGTGACTTGTTTTAGCTCTTTTGGTCCGATTGGAAACTTTGCAGTGTGAAAGCGAACCGCTCCAAGAGCAAAGAGCAACAATGTAACAATTTTAATCTCTGTTTCGGAACAACTGAATCGATTCACAGGTGTGAAAGCACCCTAAAGCTACACCCTGAGAAATGTAGCAAGCTAAGCTAAAAGCTACTTAGCAAAAGTAGCTTAGCTACATCTAAGCTATTTTTGCAATTTTTATTTTTAAATCGAAGCAACTTAAATCCAAGTCGATCATATCTTAGTGATCAATAAAACTGTCAATGAACATATGAGGCTGAATAGTCCAAATCAGTTATTTACTGTAAATAATATGCTGTACTAAACAGAAAGAAATTATAGTATATAGCAGCACAAACTAAAAATCCAATAAAAGCAGTGGTTACACATTTAAAATACTGTAGTCATTTAGAGAAAAGGGAAATATTTTGACATAAGCATTATGCATTTTGTATGTATGTATATATATATATATATATATATATATATATATATATATATATATATATATATATATATATATATATATATTTACAACTCTTCATTAATAAATTACACTACATAATGCAGTAGTTTATAGAAGTACTCGCTATAAATTACTAAAGTATTTTTTGAGCGCAGCATCAGAAATTAAGTTATTGCATCTTAACATGTACTTCTCGAGGTATGGTCATGAAAAATCCTACTTCAGTTCAGAAATGACTCCTCTCCCTCAGTCATCTTTCCATCAAGCAAGTTTCTCGTGTTAGCCTAATTTGGTTGGCGACGTCACCGACCAGAGGTTGCAGTAACGCACCAAAAAGTTTGTTGTCAACCACCGTAAAACAGGAAGAAGAAGAAATCATCATGCTTGCTATCGTATGGATTTACTTTCATCAGCCAAACACCGGCCTCACAGCTCTGTGAATGTCTGTGCCGTCGCTTTTTGATCCGCGATTGGTAAATGTAGCTTTGTGGACGCTACTGCGCTACTAGACTGATAAAATAGCTTTGGTACTGGAAAGCTATTTGATTTAGAATGTAGCAACGCTACAGCCACGACACTGAGAAATGTAGCTAATCTAGTAGCGTCATTACCTGTAGCGACGCTACTGCCTAACACTGTATATATATATATATATATGTGTATATATATATATATATATATATATATATATATATATATATATATATTAGGGGTGTAACGGTTCACAAAATCACGGTTCGATACAACACAGTGGTGTCACGGTTCGGTTACTTGAAAACTCCGTCCCACCGGCTTTACGGTGAATGCTTTAGTCATAGCGGACTTTAACCACTGGAAGTCTTTTATCCACTTTTCGAAAAGTGTAAACGCTGGATTGACATTCAGCACATGATCACTAAAGGCTGATTTATACTTCTGCGTCAAACACCGGCGTATGCTACGGCGCTGACGCATAGCCCTTCGCCGTGGCCGTCGCCGTTACTGACGTGCACCTCTCAAAAATTGTAACTACACATCGCAACAACGCGTACCGCAAGCTCTGTGATTGGTCGGCTTGGAGAGGCCCGCAAACCCTATGTAGCGATTGTTTACAAGTGTGGAGTCCCGTGAAGGAGCTCCAGATGGAAAGTTTTGTTTTGTGTTTACCTCATAGTTAAAGTTGCTGCATGTCCGCTGGTTGCTGTCTCAAAATGAGCGAGTTTGAGTCACTTGTACATCCCGGAAGTGTTCAGGAAAACCAAAAAAGCAGAGAAGAAACTCGACACAGAGGAACATTTACACCTCACTGCCAACTAGCGTTTCGGAAGTGTTAATGCAGACCAACAGAGACAGCGCGCAGAAGTATAAATGCACAGCCACGCGCGTTGCATGCGCAGTTGGTCACACCGGTCACTTGACGCAGTAGTATAAATCAGGCTTAATCATGTCATTAGTTGTAACTCTAGCTGGTTTCTAAAACTAAATCTGCCAGTGTTGTTTTCATTCTCTCGTATCCAGACCTTTGCATTTTTCGCTGCTGTAGCTTTCTGTCATCGGAACTGAGTGATGTGCTGATATGGACCAATGGATTTGCGTTCTGTTCTAGCGCAGTGGGCCAATAAGAAGAGCCTGAAGGCGGGGCAAGCATTGCAGGCTTTTTTGTACTTAATCTCTTTTATCTTCTTGGATATTAGTCTGACTCTGAAGCGTTCGCTTTGCAATACGTACCGAACCGAAAGTCTCGTACCGAATGGTTCAATACGAATACGCCTATCGTTACACCCTTAAATATATATATATATATATATATATATATATATATATATATATATATATACACACTATCTGACAAAAGTCTTGTTGTGGATCCTAGTTGTAAGAGTAACGAATAATAACTAGACTTCTAGTTGATCATTTGGAAAAGTGGCAGAAGGTAGATTTTTCTGCTGAATCATCTGTTGATCTGCATCCCAGTCATCACAAATACTGCAGAAGACCTACTGGAACCCGCATAGACCCAAGATTCTCATAGAAATCAGTCAAGTTTGGTGAAGGGACAATCATGGTTTGGGGTTACATTCAGTATGGGGGTGTGCGAGAGATCTGCAGAGTGGATGGCAACATCAACAGCCTGAGGTATCTAGACATTTGTGCTGCCCAATACATTACAAACCACAGGAGAGGGACAATTCTCCAGCAGGATAGCGCTCCTTCTCATACTTCAGCCTCCACATCAATGCTCCTGAAAGCAAAGAAGGTCAAGGTGCTCCAGGATTGGCCAGCCCAGTCATCAGGCATGAACATTATTGAGCATGTCTGGGGTAAGATGGAGGAGGCATTGAAGATGAATGCACAGAATCTTGATGAACTCTGGGAGTCCTGCGAGAACACTTTGCCATTCCAGATGACTTTATTAATTAGTGATTTGAGTTATTGCAGAGATGTATGGATGCAGTCACATGGAGTCAGACACAATATTCATTCTGTCTCCACTGCAGCAGGACTTTATATTCTATACTGGACATTATTTCTGTTCAGTGACAAGACTTGTGTCAGAGCAAAGTCAGACCTTGTTGTCCTAATGAAATAATAAAAAGTCATATTTTATAATGGTAAAATAAGTGTAATCTAGAGGCCTTTGCCTTTCATATAAGCCACTTCTGATACCAAATGATCAACTAGAATTCAAATGATTACTTGTTGTTCCTAAAACTTGGATAGGCGACAAGACTTTTGTCAGGCAGTGTATGACTGGTCAATTATCTGTAATAAACATGTATCCACATTATCCATGTTGTTTAACATGCTAATAAGCATCACAGAAATGATTGCATAATGCTTGCATGCTTTCTCTTAGATTAATATTCAGCAACTCGAGTGATTTGTTGGCTGGTTTGCCTAAAAAGCAAACACAGAGTTCATTAAAACATTGCTTTGCCATAGGCCTGGGCGATATGGCAAAAATGCAATCTCAATAATTTTCCATATTGAACAATAACGATATATATTTCAATATAAGTCGTCAATGCTTCCAGCTTTAAAAGAGTATCCCAACAATGCCTAAAGCCACAAAGATTAGACGCTTCATTAAATAACATTTTGAAGTGTTGTTAATTGACAAAATGTTTACACAGTGCTCAGATTTTTTGGAGATTCTGATTTTCTGTAATAAACAATATAAAATATAATATCCTGATAAAGTGTAACTGACAGCATATATATACAGTACACAAACAAAAATATACTTATTGCATTTTCTAAAAATAAACAAGGGCGAGGCAGTGGCGCAGTAGGTAGTGGTGACGCCTCACAGCAAGAAGGTCGCAGGGTTGCTGGTTCGATCCTCGGCTCAGTTGCCGTTTCTGTGTGGAGTTTGCATGTTCTCCCTGCCTTCGCGTGGGTTTCCTCCGGGTGCTCCGGTTTCCCCCACAGTCCAAAGACATGCGGTACAGGTGAATTTGGTGGAATAAATTTTCCGTAGTGTATGAGTGTGTGTGTGGATGTTTCCCAGAGATGGGTTGCGGCTGGAAGGGCATCCGCTGCGTAAAAACTAGCTGGATAAGTTGGCGGTTCATTCCGCTGTGGCGACCCCAGATTAATAAAGGGACTAAGCCGACAAGAAAATGAATGAATGAACGAATGACTCAAACCCGACAGAGGATTCGAGAGATGAACGGATCAATTCTTTTGCCGGCTCTAAACGCATATGATTGGCTTCTGCCTTTCCGTGATGAACAACTCAAAAGACTTAAAATGAACGATACCACCTGCACAAATGTGCGCACGCGCGGATGAACGAATCACTCCCTGAGAGGATTCGTAGTTCCCGAGTCAAATTGAAGATTCGTTCAATTTGAACAAATCGTTCACGAACGACCCATCACTAATAGATGGTATTGGCCAGCTGCTTATAAAACATAATTGTGTTTTTTTTTATTAAGCTAAACCCAGATGAACTAAAAAAGTGCATTGGATCATTACCTAGAAGCTTTTGTTTTCCTCGTCTGGGTGTGTTTGATGCTTCATACTCATTTTGTGAGCTTATCTGACCACAATCATGCCATAGTAAGGACTCCGACCATAGCACTATGCACAACACCTCCCTTGCATGCATTGCAGGCAGTTGTAACCACAAACGGCTACTTCTGAAGGTATCTGAAATGCTAACAGAGTACTTTTGATGTGGTTTTAACAGTTGCCATTGATGTTTTAAGGGTGATCTTGGTAATGACATGTTTGTGTTTTCATCTGCAGTCCAGCAGCCCAAAGAAGAAGCAGCTTCTCAGTGTCAAGTACTCTATTGGGGATGTTGTGTGGGCCAAATTCAACCGCAGACCCTGGTGGCCCTGTCATGTAACCACTGACCCACAGATTGACGTCCACACCAAAATGAAAGGTGATTTATTTAGATTTTAATCCAAATATTTGGTCCATCTGATGTGATATTTAGACATGATATTGAGACCATGAATATAGTAATTGCTGTTTTATTATTATATTTTTTGCTGTCTGTTCATTAGTGTCTGCACAATATGTTTAAACATTATCTTTATTTGCGATATTAGTATATGCAATATCTGCGTCGCAGAAAGATGTGATAGATAAAATTCATTTTATGTGCCAAGTAGGGCTGCACGAGAATTGGAAAAAATCTGGCATTGCGATATTTTGTTTTTCTGCTATTATATATTGCGATATGAATACAATTTCACCAGATGACTTAAATAGCTCTATTTGTTTGTTTGTTTGTTTGTTGTTAGCTTTTTTTATAGAGCACATTTAAAAACAACAGATGTTGACCAAAGTGCTTTACAAAAAGACCAGCATACAAAATCTATACCTATATATAAAAATTAAGCAAAATATATAAAACAGATTAAAATTAATTAATTACAATCAAAGGCAAGAGACAGAAGGTGATTTTTTAGATGAGACTTAAAAGCACCAAGTGAAGAACATGACCTGATATGTAAAGGCAGACCATTCCACAGCAGAAAAAGCCCTGTCACCTCTTGATTTCAACCGTGTTTTGGGGACAACTAGCTGAAACGTGTTTTCGGACCTGATTGGCCTCAATGAAGTGTGCCAGTGAAGAAGCTCAGAGATGTAAATAGGTGCCAGACCATTCAAACTCTTAAAAACAAGTTGCAATAACTTATATTGAATTCTAAATTGGACTGGGAGTCAGTGAAGAGATGATAAAACTGGTGAGATACTAGAATATTTTTTGTCCCAGTTAAAAGCCTAGCAGCTGCATTTTGAACCAGCTGCAGGCGTGCAATTGATGCCTGTGAAACTCCTGAATACAAAGAGTTACAGTAGTCCAATCTGGACATAATAAAAACATTAATGACAGTTTCCAGCTCTTTAAAAAAAAGAAAAGGCTTCAGTTTGGCAATGTTCCTTAATTGATAGAAACCACTTTTGACGACTGAGTTTATTTGCTTGTCGAACTTTAACTCAGTGTCAAAAGTAGCTCCAAGATTTTTTACGTGACTGTGGACCTTAGGCTTGATCGAACCTAATTGATTAATTGTAGATTTACAGACACTCGGAGAACCAAACACTAGTACTTCAGTTTTGGATTCATTTAAGTGTAAAAAATTACCAGCCAGCCAATCCTTAATCTCGTTAAAACAGGTAAAAAAAAGGCTGTAAAACAGAATTTTCTCCCATTTTTATGGGCAAGTAAAGCTGAGTATCATCAGCATTGAGGTGGTAGCTTACATTATGCTTTATGATTAATTATAAACAAGTATTTTAGTACAGAAATTGAACAATTAAATGCCAAATGTAGGGGTGTAACGATTTATCGTTGTACGATTTATTGCGATGCAAAAATGTCTCAATATGCATCGTGGCGTTATGACGATTTGATTACGATATGACGTCCGTTTTCTCTTATTAGTTGAGCTGTTTGCACGTGAGCTACATTCCACCTGCTGTCGCACGTGAGTTCAGATTCCAGCAGTTGAAATAAAGGATGGCCCATCCTCTCAAAATCAGACGTCTGGCAAAATTTCGGTTGTACAGTCATTGCTTTAGACTCGTCCGCTTTTTGACACGCATACTGGGTCAAACATCCTAAGTTTTAAAGTCTTCACAGTGATTTACATACTTTGCACAGCGACATGGATACCTCCTAATTGTGTTGAAAGAGTCACATACTGTATTTATAAGGTACAATTCACCCTAAAATATCATTCTGTCTTCATATAATGATGTATTGGCGGCCGCAAAATCACACAACGTGAGCTGTTACTACAGAGGGCGGACTATGATAGACGCGCGCGTATGGCAAGCTGTTTTAGCATTTAAACCTTTGATCTGACTATCCATAAATATATTTAGAGATATCTCTAATTATATTTTGACTAGTCATAATTATAATTCGACTAGTCAAAATATAATTAGAGATATCTCTAAATGAATTTAATTAAATATGAATTAAATATATTTATGGATAGTCAGAACAAAGGTTTAAATGCTAAAACGGCTTGCCATACGCGCGCTTCTGCTTCAGTGAACAGAACCTGCAGGTTGTGACTAATAAAGTAGTAAACAACATTCAGTTTGTGAAACAGAGTGATCTTTCAGGAGCCGCGTGGGAAGTATGAACAGCACTTAGCAGTGGAAATGAAACCGAAAACGTACACATTATTTAAACAATCATATCGCATTTTAGAGTTATGAATACGAAGAGCATTAACCCTTTTGAGTACAGAGGTACACAAAAATGCACGTCAACATGATACACTTGATAGCGCCGACATCAGCGACGCCGAAGAAATAGTAAACCTGCCTAAACTGCTGAAAAGAGTCACGACTGTCCTGTGTAATGAAAAGACGGCCACCCTGTCACTCATCATGCCCAACATGAAGACAGCCATCCACAAAAACCTCTCAGACAGATACACATCAGTTCAGGATTATCTTATAGAACTGCTGATTACCTGGAAATGTGGATTTTTTTTGCACACAGAAAAAACACAAGTGACCAAGCAAAGCCTTAAGTTCTTACTGTTAAATTCAATTGAATAGAAAGCTGATTTTTTTTGCACCTTTACTGAAATTGTTCCTTAATTTTGTCTCTGTCATTTCAATAATATTTTAAGAAGTTTTTAAATTGTTTTATTTTCCAAAGACAGGTCTGTTTAATATATTTTCTAAAAGAAGGTTCAGTTTAACAAGTTGAAACAAAAGAAATACATAAAAAATAGTTTACTTGGTAAAATTTGCATTTTAGTTAAATTTTCAATTTTTATTCCAAATATCGTGATACATATCGAATCGTGAACATTATATCGTGATACACATCGTATCGTGAGATGAGTGTATACATTGCATAACCTGTGACTATTGCGAACACAGACATTGCGATGCTGAAACCATAGATTGTGCATCCCTTGTGCCAATCATTTGTGTTTTGTATGCATAGGTTGTTTATGCAAATTTAACCAATCAAATGGAGCCCTAATCAGAATCTGAACATCTGCTGATGATTTCAGTCATTCGTAGGGTTTTAAAGTATAAAGGTTTTTCAAAGCAAACCGGTTGTTTTCACATGATGTCGTGGCTTTCTACATAGGAATCACCGTCAGAACATCAACATGTTTATGTTTTGTGTTATTTATAATTGTGATTTCTTCAACACATTTCTAATCATAATAGTTTTAATGACTCATTTCTAATAGCTGATTTATTTTGTCTTTGCCATGATGACACTAAGCTATATTTGACTAGATATTTTTCAAGACACTTCTATACAGCTTAAAGTGACATTTAAAGGCTTAACTAGGTTAATTAGTTTAACTAGGCAGGTTACGGTAATTAGGCAAGTTATTGTATAACGATAGTTTGTTCTGTAGACTATCAAAAAATATATAGCTTAATAATTTTGACCATAAAATGGTTTTAAAAATTAAAAACTGCTTTTATTCTAGCTGAAATAAAACAAATAAGACTTTCTCCAGAAGAAAAAATATCATCAGACATACTGTGAAAATTTCCTTGCTCTGTTACACATCATTTGGGAAATATTTAAAAAAGACCAAAAATTCAAAGAGGGCCAATAATTCTGACTTCAACTGTATGTATACACACACACACACACACACACACACACACACACACACACACACACACACACACACACACACACACTACAAACACCAACACACCTATACAAAATACAAGAGAACGTAAATAACCTTTCCTGCCATGTAGTTGTGTATTATAAATCTCATGGTTCAGATCACACTACGGTTTTTGAGTCAGAGATCAGACAATTTTTTGGATCAGAAAAGGCGGAGACAAATGTCATTTGTTTTTCATTTACACAAAAATATTACTGCAAAAACCATTGACACCAATAAAAATAATCATTTTGGAAAACCTAATCAGTGACATAATTTTGATGGTTGTTTGTCGTCCCCCGTTACACATTGTAATTGCTACAACATTCACGAGCGTCAAGTTCCATTAAACGGTGATTTCAATCTTTACCATAAACCTCAGTGTTTATGTCTGAACTATAAACTGTTCTCCTAGAACTTCTGTGTTATTTAATTGTTTGTAACTTAACCGAAAAAGTGTAAAAACTGAATCTCTCGATCAAACGCAGATTTGAATGCAGTGCTTTGAAGCATTAATAAACATATGTAAATGATTATCATTCATGTTGCGTGGCTCTGAATCACAATCTTTTAATGTTTAATTATGCAGAACAAACAGTGACAGAGAACACCTTTGATTAATAACCTAAGGGCCTACTCACACTATGCTATCCGAATCGTACCCAGGCCCGTTTCCCGGATCTTTTGAGAAGTGTGAGTGCTCTGAATCGGGCTCAGGCACGGATCGCTTGGCCGGCCCTGGCCCAGTTGAAAGATGTTGGCCAGAGCGCGGATCACTTGGGCTCAGGCGCGGTATGCTTGTAGTGTAAGTGCAAAGCGCGCCAGAGCCCGTGACGTGACTTTTAAGGGACTGTTTCATATGGATTTGTTAATCGTTCTTACTGTTCAATGAACGCAAACTCTCGTAGATTATTAAAGACGCAAACCCCTCACTGCACGACTGATGCACCTTCAGCAAACCTCCTAATTCCTGCAGCATGAGGACTTTATGATCGTTTATGTGCGTCAAAAGTGGCGGATCTGTTCGACGAAATATTTGACTGCATGTCACTGCATATCAAACTACTCAAACCAGTGGTCCCCAACCTTTTTATCACCGCGGACCGGTCAACGGTTGTCAATTTTACAACGGACCGGTGAGGAGGTGTGAGGGGGGGTCTTCACGTGAACACAGCTGCTGCGCTCGTGCATCCAGGTTAATCATGAAAAACTCAGTGCGCATGCGCCAGTTGCACTATCGCGGTCTGATTATGTTTCAATCAAGCTTTATATGCATCAAATACATAACATCTGGGCCAAACATTTCAACTGACGAACATGTTAACAATAATACAACCGTATAGCCGAATTAAATGTATGCATTGGCATGTTACAGCCCTAATGAGTATGATTATGTGAAACTCCATATAGATACATATTGCAATGATTTCGAGTACTTACTTAGCGATGCACGCACGCATATATGCACAATCCTTAAATGCTCTGCTGATTTGGACTCTATAATACCTGTTTTATAACTTTATTAACAACCACCACTGAGCTATATTCTGTTCTTCCTGCTCCGTGGTGGATTTTGGCATAGTCCATTTCACGTGAGATGGCAGGGGTGAGTGGAAGAAACCAAGTCGCGGGGGGAATATTTTCTACAGAAATAATTTATGATTTCTTATGTGGCCTTGTATTAATTGTTCCGGTGGTTGGGGACCACTGATTTAAACAATATAACTAAAGAAATCTCCACTGTGCTGAGCGAGAGCGTTTACTGAATAGCGCATCATCGATGACGTAAGCGTGCTCAGGCCCGAATGTAATGTAAGTGCGGGTCGTTAGGGGAGGAGGGACAAGTGTGCTTTAACCCGGTTCAAAGCAGCTGTACATAGTGTGAGTACGCCCTAAGGGTGCTTTCACACCTGTGAATCGATTCAGTTGTTCCGAAACAGAGATTAAAATTGTAACATTGTTGCTCTTTGCTCTTGGAGCGGTTCGCTTTCACACTGCAAAGTTTCTAATCGGACTAAAAGAGCTAAAACAAGTCACGTGTGAGTAAACTCTCCTCACATTGGTCAGAGTGTCAGGGTTTATTTTGTAGAGTCCCGCTCAGCTGTCAGGAAAGGTGGTGGTGATTGACAGGGTGTGCGCGCGTGACGTGTCTGAGGAGAGACACGGTGGGGAGAAGGGTGCGCGACGATGCCTATTTGAGGACTGGGAGAGAGACGCGAGATTACCGGGAGATCATCACTCGTTTGCGGGCATCCGGAGACTCGCGAAACTTCCCGCCATACTCATAATTCTCTCTTCATATAGCCGTAAGCTATCACATATCCATAAAACACTGTGGTATAACCGCGCTCGGATCGGATCGCTTTCTCACTGCAATCGAACCGCTCCAGGGTTCGTTTCAATCAAGCCGAGACCACCTCATTCAAGCGATCTCGGAGCGATTACTTTGGCGCGGAACAGAGCGCGATTGCCCTGTTCACATATGCCAATCGAACCGCGCTAACTGGGCAAACGAGATACGTTCCGAAACAAAAGTGTAGATGTGAAAGCACCCTAAGACAGCATTTAGGTCCCAGCACAACTTATTCCGTCATCATTATATTTTAACATTGTTATTGTGGAGCACTAGTGTTAACCCATCCACTAACAAAAAAAAAATAATAATGATATATAATAGAATACATTATTGCAATTATTTCACAGACTGATGGCATTTTTTCTTGCAGATCCCAGTCGTCGGCCATGCCGCCTCTATTTTGTCCGGATGTTTGGGGAGATCGTGGACCAAGCATGGGTCCCGGCGAAAGCTACTTTTCCTTTTGAAGGAGGTGATCAGTTTGAAAAACTCCCGGTGCTGAGACGGAGAGGAAGACAGAAGGAGAAGGATTACAAGTACACGGTAAAGCTTTTGCTATTATGGCTTTTGGTGTGTCCCGCAATATAGCTGCTATAAATTAAAGGTGCAGTAGGTGATTGTCTTCAAAAGTATTTTTTGTTGTGCTGGTTGAAAGTGTCTTCACAGTCTAACAGTAATGATTACACTAAATGATCTAAATGTATTTATATGTATTTTTATATTTTGGGTAAGGCATAAAACTAAAAAATGTTCATCCAATTAAATCGAGTCGGACCGACATCTCGCATAATTCCAATAAGTAGCCCAATCTGTCAGCAAATGCAGATTTAAACAACTGCGCAGCCTTTTATTTTCAGTCATGAGAGAGAGCACACGTGCGCGCGTGATCGGTTAAAACCTGCTGAATCAAAACTTTTTAAAAACCTGAATCAATATTGGAGTTACCTTTGCACGCTGGAGAACAGATGGCACCATGTCTGAAGGATTTCTCTTAGACAGGTATTGTTCTGTTTTAAAGAGCCCATATTATACATGAAATAGGGTCATATCTTGGTTGTAAGGGTCTCCAACAACAGTCTAATATGCATGCAAAGTCAAAAAACACTTTCATGGTCTTATAATCTGCATTTATTTTTACCTAATTATCCCAGCGACTCCTGTATGAATCGTCCAGTGATTCATTTGTTCCCAAACCCCTCCTTAGCGCGAAGCTAATCTGCGCTGATTGGACCTATGACAGCCTGTCACGATTGGTCGACTGCCTTCAGTCAGAGAATGAAATGCCCAATAGCTAATCAGCAATATAAAAGTAATCACAGTTCATACGCGCTCCATAGTGTAGGCGTGGATTTTAGCTGCCACACACACACACAAACACACACACACCTCTGGACGACAACGCTCCCGCTTCCGCCCGCACCCGCCAGATTTTAGCCTGAACCCAACCGCTCCCGCTTATATTTAGAATTTCTTGTCCCGCTGCCCGAACCGCCCCGTTTTCTGCCCGCCGCGCCCGATCCCGCTAAAGAGCGGGGGAGAACATAACCGAAAATCACCCAGCAAAACAATCCAGAGACAGCCAGACAGAGCTCGCTCTCTCTCTCTCTCTCTCTCTCTCTCTCTCTCATACGCGCGCACTAACACATACACACAAGCGCCAAGCAGACACACAGGCAGGCAAAGCTCTGTCTCATTCGCATAGCAATATCCGTAATCTTGCTAGACAGCCCGCTCCCGTCCCAAATTAAACCTGTTACCGACCGCTCCCGCGATTGATTCGGAAATTTATTCCCGCGCCGCAGAAATCTGGCGCGGGGACAGCCGCGGGAATGCAGACCTCTACCACGGAGCTCCGTAAACAAACAGCACGCGTCGCGTTTATAACGTGACTTTGCACGCGATAAGAGAATATAGCCAGTTAACCTGATACAGTACACTCGGTTACAAGTAACAAATCACAACTAAATACATTTGCAAGCTAGAGTCAACGAGGCAACTTTAATCGCACGTACTTACACTTGAGAAATGGAGGAAGAAACTCATCCTGACGTCCATTAGTAAGTAATTCTTTACTGATCCTTACTTTAACAAACGCAGATGAAGTATTCTTTGTAGCATGTAGTTTCCAGAAGTTTCCAACTGCTTGGTTATAATGCTGAGGTTTCATCTCTGGGTAGAGAATCGATAATGTCCATCTGCAGTGTGACTTCAATCGACCGGCATGTTTGTGTGCGTGTGTTTGTGGGTGTGTGTGTGTGTGTGTGTGTGTGTGTCTGGGATTCTGCGTCAGAGGGCGGGGCTTCAGGTTTGAAATCTCCCGGGTTTGCGCGTGCACGTGAATAACTTGGTTTCGTTCGTACGTCATGGCGAAACACCTAATGAATCGGTATCAAGGCGACTCGTTTGAAGCACTATGAATCGACTCTTTTATAGATGAATCAACCGTTTTAAACACTGTATTCTTACAGATTTAAGCCTTAGCTGGATACTTCACTTCACTTAGAGCTGTGTTACACACTACATGGAGGGGAATTTTCAAAAACCCATAATATGGGCTCTTTAAAACTGTTTCAGCTTCACGCAAAGCTGATGTAACGTTAGATGTTGTTGTTACAAATGGGTTATATCTGCACAGAAGTGTTGTTCAGCTAATAAAATCTTCCGGTGAAAGATTAATGAGACTGAGATTTTAGATGTAAATGTAGATTTTAATTAGTTTAACATCAAAGCACAAGTAAATTCCGCTATTCCGCCTAGTCTCTCCCTATATTGCAGGGGTGGCCAACCCTGTTCCCGGAGAGCCGCCTTCCTGCAGATTTTAGTTGCAACCCATATCAAACACACCTGCCTGTAATTATCATGTGGTGTTCAGGTCCTAATTAATTGGTTCAGGTGTGTTTGATATGGGTAGCAACTGAAATCTGCAGGAAGGCGGCTCTCCAGGAACAGGGTTGGCCACCCCTGCTATATTGTTTACCATGCAACTCTAAATATTTGCTCTGAAATCGCATGTCAGTTTGCCTTGCACGCCGCCGGACAAGCACTAGTTGCTTTTAACACATGAGAGTGGGTTCTTTTGCTGTGCTCGTGTTTAAGGAGGCGTGGCTCTAGACGGCAGGGGAGGGACGGTGATTCAGAGATTTATGCTAAGCTGTTAGCATTGTGGAAGATCACCTACTGCACCCTTAAACATTGTGTAATTCTGAGTGTGACAAACAACCTGTAGAAGATGCACTCTTTCCTCTCCATACGCACCAGACTCTTTCCAAATACACCCCATTACCATAGCTGCCAACATTAGTCTTTGAATATCGGGATGATAGTCTACTACTGACGTTAAAAGAATTGGGATTAAAACATATGTTGCCAGATTGAGTTAAAAAATGCTTTGAGATTGAGATTTGAGAATATTTCATCAGTTGTGTGAGGTGATGAGCTTCATTCAAAATCTGGCAACTCGACAAACATGGACAAAAAGTGATTTTTCGTAACTAAATTTGGCCGTACAATTACAGTAGTTTACTGCACATTTACAAAAGAGGAGATGGGTGTGAAATACTCGCGAGAAAAGCAGGAGTGTTGGCAGGTATGCTTTACTCTATTAAAAAAAACTTGTCTTATCGTGGCATTTGTATATCGCTGTCTTTTCTTGTTAGATAAAAACGTCAGCTAAGTTAATAAATGTAGATATTTTACGTCAAATTGGCGTCTATTTAAGTTTCTTTATTGTTCTAAGGTTAAATAAAATAATTTTGCACATGATGTGGTCAAGCACTTGTCAAATATATTTGCAGAAAAGACGCATACATTATGCAAAAGATTGGTAAAAATTGTATTAAAATAGTATATAAAGTAAATTAATCTTATATAGCCTCATCTTAAACATTTTACATGTTCATAAATAATAGTAATAAAAATGCCATTTATTTCTTAGCCAAGATGTAAACATTCAGATTTCGGTTCAATCCCATTTCTACCCCTCAGCCCTTACCCTTAAGGCTGATTTATACTTCTGCGTCAAACGTACACGTTTGCTCTTGCACAGCCTGCGTGTGGTCACATAGCTTTTGCCGTGACCATTGCCAACGCTGATGCGCACCTCTCAAAAAATGTAACTACACGTTGCAGTGACGCATAGCACAAATTCTGTGATTGGTCGGCTTGGTAGTGCTAACGAGTGTGCGCAGGGGTAAGAGCTGCACGAGCTTGTTGGAGTGAGTGTTTACAAGTGTCGGAGTCTCATGAAAGTGCTCAAGATGTAAACGGTTGTTCTGTGTTTCCCTTATGATTAAAGTTGTTGCATGTCCATTGGTTTCCACCTCAAAATGAGCGAGTTTGAGCTACTTGTATATTAAGGTATCGTTCAGAAAAAAAAGACAGAGGAACATAAACGAATGCACGACAATACGATTTGCATGCTCCGTGGGTCATGCCAATCACTCGACGCAGAAGTATAAAACCAGGTTTTACCCCTACACCCTCATTTTGTGCGTTCACGTGAAGGCTTAGGGGTGTCCCAATTCTCTTTGGCTTGAAGGCATTGGGCTAAGGGGAAGGGGTAGATAGCCCTTGAAACAGAATGGCACTACAATGGCATCATGGCTGCACACGGAAGTCAGGAGATGCACAAATTAGTATTTTTTGTCATTATTATGAAATTTTACAACTAACAAGCACGTGTTTTAATACATTCAAAACCTTGTTGTTTTACCGTCATGCTTAATAAACAAACACAAAAATAAAAACCGCTAAATTTGGCGATCTATAATCCCTAATAATAACTCCTGTATAGCAGTCCCACAACATTCAGGCACTCGATGACTTTCGAAAACCCTGTCAGAAAAGTCTAGTGCCTGGCAATGAGCTTTTACAGTGTCTGCTCTAATGTTAATGTTGTTTTGGTGTGTTTGCATAGATGAATATGGGCACGGTGTAAATGCACAGTACAGTTACGAGCTTATTGCTGTGTTATATCGTTAAGATAACATGTTATATGCCTTCAGTGATGTCCTGAAGATAAATACCGAAAAATAATGCAACTGGAATAACTTCAGCAGTCGTCATCATCTGATCTCATATGAAACCAGAGCTCACGATGACATATGATGATGTGTGCAGGTGTTTTACTGCTGTCCCATTTTGAATCCCATTTCGAAGAGGAAGTGGTAGGGGGAGGGGTAGGGGTAAACAAATACAATTGGGATTGGGCCTTTCGCCCCATTCACACGGGCCTCAGCATAAACGCTTCCCATTCACTTTGGATGGGTGACGTCAGGCGTTGCCGAACTGCATTGTGGATCCGTCCGCGCCACTTCAGAGGTGTTGCTCGCTGCAGATGTTGGGACTAGCTCAACTTTTCAAGCACCAATGGAAGCGTCAGCCAATCAGATCGCTCTATGCAAATACACCAGCTAGACAGTGGCTTATTGCTGACTGAATTTCATTGGCTGACGCTGCTATGACGATTGCTTCAGCCCCAACTTCAGATAAAGCGTTGACGCTGAAGCCCTGTTAGGGCGTTAGAGGTGACTCAAAACATCAAGATGATTTAGATTAAAAATGACTGTTTATGCATAATATTTACAGTAATAACATATTACTACTGATGTAATGCTAACAAAGAAAATAACTGCACTATTCAGCATGTCACAATGAAAGAAACAAAAAATATCAAATAGATCATTGTGGTGCATGTTTTTGAATTCATCTGAACGCCTTTTCTTTCGAATAATGTAAAGTGTTTAATTAGTTTAAAGAGTTAAAAAATGCATCTTATTACCTTTTTTACACTCTATCTTGATTATTTATTTAGTTATTTATTTTTATTGCATAAACGTAACATAATAAAATATATTTGTTCTGCAGGTTCCCAAGCGTCTAATTCCATCGTGGAAAGCTAGTGTCTTGGAGGCAGAGGCATCATTAACCAAACAGTTAAACAGCGAACCTCCATTGACTTTAATCCAGGATGTGTGCGTGCCAATTACAGAAGACAAGGCACACAAAAAAAACCCTGCTTGTCCAAAGTCTACAACACTGTCCACACCATCAAGCTCACTTTTGTCCAATGGACTCAATGCATCCGTTAAGAACAGACTAAAACCCGGCACTGCAAGCAAAAAGAAGGCAACTAAAAAGATGATCCAATCTCAATCAATCAAATTAAGCGAGACCCCTTCATTATTTAAATCCAAATCAAACCCTTCATCAGACAAACCATCCATAGCCACAGACCCGCTAGATAGTCCGTATTCAGATATCGACTCGGTACCGAGGATTCTGTGTTCAAAACGTATCGACGAATCGCTGCAGGTGGAGCTGGAGAAAGAGTTGAGCACTAAAACTACAAAAGTACAAGCATGTAAGAAGACGAGCAAGAACAGCGTGGACAAGCCGGGGAAGAAAACTGATGTAAAATGCTTGAAGAACAGTAAGCTAAAGAAGTCGACGCCCAAAGACAAAACACTTAAAGCTACAAGCTCCAGACTGAAGGAAAGCAGTTCCCCGGGCTCGTCGGATGGCTCTTTTGCCATGCACTCTCACTATCTGCCTGCCAGCAGTGGCTTAATTGTGAGAGCACTCGCCGCCGGGGAAGAAACCAAGGAAAAAGACTTAAGCCACGAGCCAAATTCTCACTCGCCAAGTTCTGAACACTCGTCCCCAACAAACCATGAGTTATCCAAACAAAATTGGGAGGTAAAAAATAAAAGCGAGTCTAGTGAAGAATCAGCGGATGCCTCCGACTCCCCGCCAAACCCAACTTCAATTAAAAGAATTAAAAAACGGCCCCAAAAAAATGGCATTCACAAAGATCCTCCGCCTAAATCACACGAGGAATCTGAATCTAAAGTAAATAATGAAAGCATGTTCTCAGACACCTCATCTTCATCCATCCCATCTCCTTCGATCTCTCCAATGGACGCATTTCAAGACATCAAGGAGCTTTCCTTTAGATCTCTTGTTAAAGAGGAATGCAGCTCTGGAGAATCTCCGCTCCGTGCCGATTCGAACTACAAATTCAGCACTTTCCTGATGCTCTTGAAGGATTTGCATGACAGCCGGGAGAAGGAAGGGAAACCTTTAACTCTTCCTCCAACATCTCCGTCTTCGTTAATAAAGGAAGAACCTTCACTCATCCCTGTTGGAGAAGAGCCACCAAATGAGGTGCTTTGTGAAAAGGAGTTTGCAGAGCAAAGCAGCTTGCCTGGAAAAACATCAACACCGAACAACTCAAAGCAAAGCAAAGCCAAGCTGAAATCAACAGTGAAAAAGGAAAGTCAAAAGCCTGACATTGTTATAGATTCAGTCTCTCCGTTAAAGAAACCAATCTCACCTGTAGGTTTGGATGTACTTGACAAGAGTTTGCCCTTGTTAGGAGATCTTCCAAAGTCTAGTGATGTTTCTGCTGCGGTTACTGATGTTTGCGCTAAGGGAACCATCTCCAAGGTTGCTCCTAAAAAGCGCTGGAAAACATTCGAGTCTGAACTTGGGAAAAGCATCAAGCCAAAGAGCGATCAGGTTGATTCGACTCTAGATGAGGTGAAGAGTGTGTCCACAGAGCCCAATGGAGTCTTCAAAGACGGTCTTCAGGAATCGGCTCATTCTGACGTCCCGAATAAAAAAGATGCTTCAGGTAAGTCCTGAAAAATTGAATAATCAATGAAGTCTTTGCACTCTGAATATATTTTCTTTCTCTTTTTTTTTTTTGAATCCCTATCTGAATGTTGGGTCAACCACAACATTGGGTCAGCTTTATACATTAAATTTAAATTACATATTTTTAACCCATCTGACAAAATTCTTGTCATCGATCTCAGTTGTAAAAGCAACAAATAATAACTTGACTTCTAGCTGATCAGTTGGAAAAGTGTCAGAAGGTGGATTTTTCAGATGACTCATCTGTTGATCTGCATCACAATCATCACAAATACTGCAAAAGTCCTACTGGAATCCACAAGGACCCAAGATTCTTACAGAAATCTTGGTTTGTGGTTACATTCAGTATGGGGGCGTGCGAGAGATCTGCAGAGTGGATGGCAACATCAACAGCCTGAGGTATCAAGACATTTGTGCTGCCCAATACATTACAATCCACAGGAGAGGGCAAATTCTCCAGCAGGATAGCGCTGCTCCTCATACTTCAGCCTCCACATCAAAGTTCCTGAAAGCAAAGAAGGTCAAGGTGCTCCAGGATTGGCCAGCCCAGTCATCAGGCATGAACATTATTGAGGATGTCTGTAATACAATGGAATCGTTGAAAATGAATCCAAAGGATCTTGATGAACTCTGGGAGTCCTGCAAGAACGCTTTCTTCGCCATTCCAGATGACTTTATTAATCAGTGATTTGAGTCATTGCAGAGATGTATGGATGCAGTCCTCCAAGCTCATGATGGAGTCAGACACAATATTCATTCTGTTTCCACTGCAGCAGGACTTTATATTCTATACTTGACATTATTTCTGTTCAGTGACGAGACTTTAGTCTAAGCAAAGGCATGACCATGTATTATTTTGGTAAAATAAGTGTAATCTAGAGGCCTTTTGTCATTCACATTAGCCACGTTTAATACTAGATGATCAACTAGAAATTGAGTTATTATTTGTTCCTCCTACAACTTTTTTGGCGATAAGACTTTTGTCAGGTATCTCTCAAAATGCTTTTTTTACTGGTGCAAAAAAACAAAAAAAATCGAACCCAATCAAAATTTTATGTCGAATTTATGTTTTAACTTCCGAAAATTGTGGATGAAAATGCAATGATCTTTAGAAATATAACCATTATACTTAATTAAATTGTTGTCTTCTCAGAAAACAAAAGACTTCGAAAGCCAAGCAAGAGGCTGATTGAGTGCGGGGAAGAATATGAACAAATTTTTCCCTCGAAGAAGAAAACTAAGAAATCCACAGAGTCCTGTAAAACGGTAAGCTACATGATCATCCCATCATTTAGACCGGTGAGGACCAGGATTGAGAACTGCTGGTTTAGATGGTGTAAATAAGAGAACAGCATATTCAGTAGTACGTTAACTTCGTGTATGGCCATGCATATGGGTAACCAAATCTTGAGGTGAGTGCATACATTAAATCCTCTCATGTCTTTCCTGAAGGGATCTTGTATCTCTAACACTACTCCTGAACAGCCGGCATCAGACCAGATCACACCTGATGCTGTTTCAAGCTCTTCAGCTGAAAAACCCCTTGATCATGACGTAGCAGAAGAGCAGAAACCCCCTGCAGATGTTCTCGTTCCTCCTTCAGCACCAAAATCTCCATCCTGTGCAACATCATTAGAGACAGAGCCGTGTGAGAAGAAATCTGGTGAGAACGGGTTGTTTAGGATGGCTTACTGTACTTGTAATTGTCAGCTGAATGTTTAAACCTGATTTATATTGCACTTGCAGCTCCTTTGGAAAGAAAGAGGCCACGGAAGTCTGTGCACAAAGTTCTAGACTGCGCTATTGAAGGGGAGTCTGTTAAGATCCCAAAGAAAGGGGTGAGTGTGTGTGGTCTGCATATGTGAAATGTTTTTAAGGATTTACCATGTATTTTAATGTTATATATTTTTATTTTTAAATCAGGAAAGTAGACAACACAAAACGAACCCAGAGGAATCGGGTGTCAGAGATCTGGAGGTAATGTTTCGTGATATTCAGTATGTGGAATGTGTTTGTTTAATGGTAATATTATAGGAATTAATAGAGCTGTGGCGAGTTTGAGCTTTAAACAGAAAACACACTCTTGACTACCTTTTTTTAACAGTAGATGGCGTTGTAGCCTACTTTTTAACAGCAGGTGATTCTCTAGGCTAGTTTTTAACAGCATATTGGCGCTCTAGGCTAGTTTTTTTTTTTTTTAAAAAGACAGCGCTCTAGGCTAGCTAACTGCCGATAGAGCTCAAGGCTTGTTTTTAACAGCAAATGGTGCTCTAAGCTAGTTTTAAACAGAATATGCACTCTAGGCTAGTTGTTAACATCAGATTGTGCTCTAGGCTATTTTTTAACAGTAGATGGAGCTCTAGGCTACTTTTTAAGAGCGGATGGCGCTCAAGGCTATTTTTTAACAATAGATGGCGCTCTAGGCTTGTTTTTAACTGTAGATGGCGCTCTACACTAGTTTTTAACAATAGATGGCGTTCTAGGCTTGTTTTTAACTGTAGATGGCTTTCGTGGTTAGTTTTTACCAGTAGATGGCGCTCTTGGCTAGTTTTTAACTGTAGATGGCTTTTTGGCTAGTTTTTAACAGCAGATGGTTCTCTAGGCTAGTTTTTAACAGTAGATGTTCTCTAGGCTAGTTTTTGACAATAGATGGCGCTCAAGGCTAGTTTTCAACAGTAGATTTCGCTCTAGACTGGTTTTTAAACTCAGATGGCTTTCGTGGCTTGATTTCAACAGCAGATGTTCTCAAGGCTAGTTTTTAATAGTAGATTTCGCTCCAGACTAGTTTTTAACGTCAGATGACTTTTGTGGCTAGTTTTTAACAGCAGATGGTTCTCTAGGCTAGTTTTTAACAGCAGATGGTTCTCTAGGCTAGTTTTTAACAGTAAATGGCGCT
The DNA here is from genome assembly GCF_049306965.1 of Danio rerio. Lineage (NCBI taxonomy): Eukaryota > Metazoa > Chordata > Actinopteri > Cypriniformes > Danionidae > Danio > Danio rerio. The sequence goes on from NC_133189.1 coordinate 53,963,814, forward strand.
CTGCTAGTTTTTAACAGTAAATGGCGCTCTGCTAGTTTTTAACAGTAGATGGCGCTCGGCTAGTTTTTAACAGTAGATGGCGTCCTAGGCTAGTTTTTAACATCAGATGGTCCTCTTGGTTACTTTTTAACATTTGATGGCGCTCTAGGCTTGTTTTTAACAGTAGATGGTGCTCTAGGCTAGTTTTTTTAAACTGTAGATGGCGTTCTAGGCTAGTTTTCAACTTTAGATGGCGCTTTAAGCTACTTTTTAACAGTAGATGGCAGTCTAGGCTAGTTTTTAACATCAGATGGTCCTCTGGGCTAGTTTTTAACTGTAGAAGGCTTTTAAAGCTAGTTTTTAACAGTAGATGGTTCTCTAGGCTACTTTTTAACAGTAGATGGCGCTCTAGGCTAGTTTTCGACAGTAGATGGCAGTCTAGGCTAGTTTTTAACAGTGCATGGAGCTCTAGGCTAGTTTATAATTGTACATGATGCTCTAGGCTACATTTTCTTAACAGTAGATGGCCATTTAGGCTACCTTTTTACAGTAGATGGCGTTCTAGGGTACTTTTTTACTGTAGATGTCATTCTAGGCTAGTTTTTACCAGCGTATGGAACTCTAAGCTACATTCATTTTAACAAAATTAATTTATTTTAGTTTTAAACAGAAGATGCACTCTAGGCTAGTTTTTAACGGTAGGTGGCTTTCTAGGCCTGTTTTTAACAGTAGATGGTTTTTTAACAGTAGATGGCGCACTAGTCTACTTTTTAATTGTAGATGACACTCTAGGCCAGGGGTTCTCAACTGGTTTGGCCATGGGACCCACATTTTTACATGGTCATCAAGCCGCGACCCAAATTTTTAGAAACTATAATACAATTTTAGGAATTATAATTAATTTGTATTTATTTGTTAACATACACAAGTAGTGACAGATACATCATAAGAAATTTCCCAAGACTTACAATAAACAATATTTTATTGCTGTCTTTTAACAAAATGGATCAAATTATAGAAATATTACAAAGTAAACACAACAAATACAGTTAATAATAAACTTAATAAAACAAGTTTTCTGGTTTCTAAATGTTGTTTTAATTTAGAAGGTTTCATGCTCTCTTATGAGAGCACCTCACTACATATCACACTGAGGCTTTGTCTTTTTTGTCGTCAATATATATATTCATACTTTACATATTCGGGGTCATACTTGCGATTCGGCAAATTTGTTGCAACAATTAAATGAAATTTCACATGTCAAACGGTAGGGTTGTCGCGCACGCATTACTAAATAAAAGTCCGGTATAAGCAAAATAAGTACAAATTTTTATTTTTGTTGTTTTTTTTTGACCACACACTCCGTGACCCACTGAAAATGTTCCTGCGACCCACTTTTGGATCGCGACCCACCAGTTGAGAAACACTGCTCAAGGCTACATTTATAACCAGTAACAAAAAATCTCCAAATTGACACAGAATTGATTCTGTGCACCAAATTTACAGCATATTTTTTACTACAGCTTTAGTAATAAATAAAGTGAGTTGTTAAAAATATCATTAAACTATTAGGAAATACCACTGTTATTAAAACAAAGCAATTAAGCTAATCATTGCTAAGCAATGCTAAATAATAGTTAAGCAATGTTCCTGTTGTTGTTGTGGTTTTTTCAGAAACAGGAAGAGGCTGGACCTCCACCATCAAGCCCATGTGCTGTATCAGGTTTGTTTTCTCATATTTAACTCTTGTTATTTTATTCTGACTTGGATTTGTTAAGTTGTACACACAAAATCGCTTAAACAATGTAAAAATAAGGCTTTGTTATACAAGCTTTTAAGATGCAATTTAGTCAATCCAATCACCAATAATAAACACTTTATGAGATATTTGTTAGAAAGTGCACCAAAACAACGTTTCCATATTTGTATTTTATATTCTACATCACACATTATGATTTAGTGTGGGACAAAATAAGTGGTGCCTAAGTTTTATAACCACTTTACATAAATGATTCACCGCCATATTTTTTTCCAAAACAGTTGCAATAATGTTCATTTCTGTTGTCACAATTTATTGTAACTAAATAAATGCATCATTTAATGCTTAATAATAGTTGGTAAGGTAGTGGTTAGGTTTAGATATTGTTAGGATTAGCATTGTAGAATAAGATCATGCAGAATATGTGCTTTATAAGTGAAGAGTTCAGATGCAAAACCAACTAAATCTATCTGGCCGCTTTTTTTTTCCTCATTTTCTATCAGGCTCCTCTGATAAGGTTCAGCAGTTTCATTTTATAGGTAATGAAAAGGTTATTAGCGAGTAAATTAAACAGCTTTTTTTCATAAATGTCACTTTAGACAATTGTTTGGTTTTTAACAAGGTAGATTTTCTTTTGTGTCAAAACTAGGATTATAACGGTATGAATTTTTTACGGTATGATAATCGTCTAAAACAATACCACGGTTTGACGGTTTCGCGGTATACGGTATGTTACAAATGTTACAAAATAATAGAACAGAAGCAAATTTGACTTTTTCCAAATAATATATTTTCAGTTACTATAAACAACACCACTTACAATGAACAAATAAAAAAATAAGAAAATAATAAATAATGTGTCAAAGTCCAAATAAAGTCCAAATAAACATGGTGCAAATCCTCAGTAAAAAATAGATAAATAGTAAATATTTACTATACTATAAATAGTTACATAACGAAACTAGATTCAATATGGAACATCCTTAGGTTTTATGTGCCAGCATGGATATGGTTGTCTGTGGATATGGATTTGGATATGGTTGTCTGCAATGCAGATAAACAGCTGCATCTTCATTTGCGTCTTTTGAAAACAGCAAGAGCAGCAGTTCGTCTTTGCTGTGTCACTGTTTTGTCATGTTTCTGTGCTGCTGTGCATGCAAAAGTACTTAGTATGAGAATTATTTCATGCAAAACTTTTTTTTTGGCGTTTTATTTAGCCGCGCATAAATGTATGCCTATCTCTCATTCCGTGTTGTTCAAAAAGCTTGGTCCACAAACAAAAGCGAAACCTATGCTTATTGGTTGTGATATAGCGAGTTTGAACCAATCTGGGCATGGAGGAGGGACAATGCATCAATTTATCATGTCTGGTTTGTCCGGAGACACAGTGACGAGCGTTTCTTTGTCAAATCAGCGTTGTCAAATGTTGATGACGTAACCGCACTGATTCCGGAGCCTCTGTTATGTGATACAGCACTGGAAAGCTGAGATTCTCTTCTTTATGCCAATCTTTGAATTGTAAGAATCGGATCAGCGGATCAAAAGTTATTAAACATTTAAGAGCAATACTTATTTTTAGCCGCGGGCGGCTGTCTCGGTCTTTAAGGGTTAAAACCGTTGATATGCAATTGTTCATGGTATGATAATCGTGCACGTTCAAATCGTGGTAGACCATCATACCGGTATATTGTTACAACCCTAGTCAAAACCAAATAAATCCACTTCTGCTTTTTATGGAAAACATCTAAATCCTCCAAGACAGTGTAATTAGTTAAAAAATCACTACAGATGCAATTAGAAATTATTTAATCAAACATTAAACTCATTACACAAACCACCTAAAAATACATAAATCTGTCAAGTAAGTGGCGGTTCATTCCGCTGTGGCAACCTCTGATGAACCAGGGACAAAGCAGAAGGAAAATGAATGAATGAAATCTGTCAAGTAAGCGCAATAATCAATAACATTAAAAACTGACATTAATTAAATCTGAACAATCTGTTGTCATTTCTGATATTTAGGATTTAGATTTAATATAAGTAGAGCGATGTAAACATTGCAAACTAAATGCAGTGTAAAAACATTGTGATCAATATCTGTGCATTGAGCATTAATATTAAAAGCTTATCAGATATGTAGGTATTATAAAGTAATATAAATAATTATAGTTTTATATATTATTTTTATCTTTTAAAAAATAGCTTAAATTGGCAAATAAAACACAAGGTTGGCCTACTGCGCAAAAAGGGATGCCTCTCAGGCAATTTTAGAAGCTGTCGTTCATTCATTCTCACCATACTTAAAGGGCCATGAAACCCCCTCGTTTCAGCAGTGTGTTTTCACACCTCTACTTTGGAAAAAGTCAGAAAAGTGGGCGTGTCCAGCTCTGTTTAGGGGGGAGTGTCGGAGGAAGAAAAGAGGCTTGGTGTGGGAGTGTCTATTTGGGCGCGCTGAATTTCAGAGTCAAAACACACACCCACAGCGGACAATGTGACTGTGTTTACATGGACATCTGTAGTCGAATTATTTGCCAAATTATTAAATGGTGGACTTTAACTGCAGTTTGGCTCTTTCATTCAGGGAATTCATTCACGTCCCTCCCGACCAACGAGATATTTGATTCGAGGAGCTGCTCTAAGCGTGTATTTTTCATGCAATGTTTGATACCGCACGGCGAATGAGAGAAAAAAAACTCAGCATTTCCCAGAAACTCAGATGCACACAGCAGGTAGTGTCAGAAAGCCGCGTGTGTTATTCCGGTCACAAAATCCAACACGAGGTTATAGTTTGGTTGTAGTGCTAACTTGTTTACACTCGGTGCAATAGTTTGTTTGATACGAATAAAGTACGAACTGAATAAACAAAGAGCACTGGTCGCTCACTTACCAAATCTGTAGAGACAGGACAATCACCAGCAACTAGAGCCGCGTCTTTATTAAGAGAAGACTACAAGCGAATCCGGATCTCAGCGTTTGCAGATGAGAACAGCTCTCAGGTGAACAATAATCCTCCTTAGACACGTAAGTTATTGTTGTCGAACGTCGCGTACACTGTTAATCCACACGTGACTCCAGCTGAGCTCTCACAGAGAGAAAATGAAAACAAAGCTTAACTGCAGCAAACTATAAAAGCAACACTTCACGCTTGTTTTGCCAACACAACGTGGCGTCTCTGTCGTCTAAACACTGTGACAGTAATGAATATTAATGAAGTTGCACAATAGAGCGCGCTGATTGGTTTGAACCAAGCCTTACTCATGCATTAATGCAGCACACTGTAAGACGTAATAAGACACACTCTGACACAAGACGTCCAGTCTGCACGCTGGAATACACGCTAATATATCATGGCCGTGACGCAGCTTCAAAAATTAGTTTCAAACCGGAAGTATGAAATAACGCAAAAACAACCAATTTACACGTTTTAGTGAAATATATGTGTCCTAATAGTGTTTTTAGCAGTGTGGGACACGTATACGACTGTCAACAGCTCAAAAAATGTGCTTTGGTGTTTTGTGACCCTTTAAGTTCTTAAATTAACATGAAGGATAAAAATCAGCATTTTAGCTTAGTCTTTCGTGAAATTGGAGTTACTGTTTAATCTAGCTATAGTAAATCAGACTCATTCATAGCGTCACTGAGCAAAAACACGTTATGAATGCATGCTACACTTCCGACTGCACATTGTGTTTTCTTTCGCTTATAATGCACAGAGTTTTGAGGTAAGGAACATTTGCTATTCACTGACAGTGGGACAGGCTCATCCAGTTCATCAAACTCTGACTTTTAACATCGGAAGCGGAGTAAAACATCTCCTCATAAAGCCGGCTTATCAGTGCGCTGCTACATTGAAAACATGATTAGATTCGTGTCTTCTGATTGGTTCTCGGGATATAATAATAATAATAATAATAATAATAATTCCTTACATTTATATAGCGCTTTTCTGAGCACTCAAAGTGCTTTACACAATGGGGGAAATCTCCTTATCCACCACCAGTGTGCAGCATCCACCTGGATGACGCGACGGCAGCCATTTTGCGCCAGACCGCACACCACACACCAGCTGATTGGTGAAGAGGAGACAGTGATGCAGCCAATTGAATATGGGGATGGTTAGGAGGCCATGATGGACAAAGGCCAGTGGGCAGATTTGGCCAGGATGCCGGGGTTAAACCCCTGCTCTTTTCGAAGGACATCCTGGGATTTTTAACGACCACAGAGAGTCGGAACCTCGGTTTAACGTCTCATCCGAAAGACGGCGCTCACTGAGCAGTATAGCGTCCCCATCACTATACTGGGGCATTAGGACCCACACAGACCGCAGGTTGGGCGCCCCCTGCTGGCCTCACTAACACCACTTCCAGCAGCAACCTAGCTTTCCCATGTGGTCTCCCATCCAGGTACTGACCGGGCGCAGCCCTGCTTAGCTTCAGTGGGTGACCATGTGAGAGTTGCAGAGAGCTAGCTGCTGGCAGCGGCTTTTGCTGTCAAAGGCAGGTGGCGTTTAGAGGCTTTTGCCAACAAACTGTTATTTCTGAATGAGCGGACCCTGGGATTTGGATGATTTGAAGCAAAACTATTTGTTGATGGTGTTGTACATGCCTAAAGCATTCACTCAATGTCATTATCATATCATTATCGGATGTAGAGTTTAGCGGCTTTTGCATCTGAACTCTTCAAGTATAAATATCTTAATATATATCTTAATAATCAATTAAGATTATATCTTAATCAATATCTCAATAATAAGCATGCAGCTAATAAGAATCTTGTCAGTCTAGGATTTTGTTAAAATTAATTATTGAATTATTTTTTTCTTAATGTTTGCGGCGCTATTTGTGCCATTTAATGTCTTTTTAAAAATGCACACAGATAAACCTTATTACATGCTTGGCTCTTGAAAAGCTCACATATATAATAGGGAAAAAAATCCTCTGAATTTTGTGATATCTGGGAGGTGTTTTTGAACTTTGTAAAAAACTGATATATTGAAGAAGCTTCGGAGGATTGAAATTGTGGAATGTTAATTGGTGCTTGATTAGAATTATTTTTTATTTTTATTTATTTATTATTAGCATTATTTTATTATTATTATTAATATTATTATTATTTATTAATTAATTTACTATACAATTATTTTTATAATTTTTTTTAAAATAAGGATTATTATTAAATCAGTTTTTTTCCCCTAAGCCTGTCTAGGGTAAGTTTTCGGTATTGATGTTTGAATTATTGTAAAATCTTGAAAAAACTCAAAGACATGTTATACAACAAAAATGCACATAGATAAACAGATCTTAATTATGCACTTTTTTATTTTTACTCAGCAAAAATTGTTCTTTTTAATTTTATATAGATGCAGCACAGAAAAAAAGAGAATCTTTTTTTATCTCTTTTTTCACCCATATGATGCGTACAGCATCATATTTGATATTCAAATGTGAAAAAGTTTCTGCATTTGCATGCCTTCTTTCAAAAATTTATTATACAGATTATTGAGCGATTTATATTTATGTGCATTATATGTAAATAGTCAGATACACTATTGTAAAAATATAATTAATTTACGTAAAAATAACAAATGCATTAAATTAGGAACCGATTAGGTTGGTAATAGTAAGAATTGATCCCTTAATTCAAGCGTTACTGTTTCTGTTTACCTCATTTACAGCACAAAGTGAGGGTGAACTACGAACGTCTTCCCCGATCCAGCCGGATGTTCCCAGTGTGAGTCAGATCCCGGTTGAAGGAGAGCAGAGCAGTCCATCCAAACCTCAGATGAACAACGAAGACTCGCTGATCTCTGAGGTCTTTATTCACCTGCTGTTATTATCAAGTGCTGCAGAGAGACACTTACAATGTGTGTTATAATTACTTTTTGTGTTTGATTGTTTTAGGGTTTTGGTGCAGGACTCAATGACAGTGCGTTTTCCAGCAGAGATTCATTATCTGGTGATTTGTCTGGACTCTCGACCAATAAAAGATCAGTGGAGAGAGGCGGAGGGGCATCGCTGAAGGAGAATGTCTGCCAGGTAAAATGACTACATAAAGTAAATGTTGGAAGAAGAACATTAAAACCATTTTGAGAGACAAAATAATTTCTGTAGAACACTGGTATAAGATGTAAAATAAGTCTCTGATGTCCCTAGTGTGTGTCTTTGTGTGGTATTTTGAGTTGAAACTTCACACACACACACACACACACACACACACACACACAAGGGTCAGTTTCAGAGTAACTCTCTGAAACTGACCCTTTAGGCTTTAAAGGATCACGAAACACCAAAACACATTTTTTGAGCTGTTGACAGTCGTATATGTGTCCCACACTGCTAAAAACACTATTACGACACCTATATTTCACTAAAAAGTGTAAATTGGTTGTTTTTTGCGTTATCTCGAGCAAATTCGTACTTCCGGTTTGAAACAAATTTTTGAAGCTGCGTCACGGCCATGAGATAATAGCGTGTATTCCAGCGTGCAGACTGGACGTCTGTACCAAGGCGTCCCGTATTGCGTCTCTGAGTGCATTGCATTCATTCATGAGTAAGGCTTGGTTCAAACCAATCAGCGCTCTCTATTATGAATGTGCTGCAACTTCATTAATATGCATGCTAGCTTTCTTAGACTGTACCTGAAACAGTGTTCAGACGGCAGAGAGACGACACACGTCGTGTTGCCAAAAGTTGTGGGAAAAGAATAAGAATTGTTTGGAGATACGGGTCGCCAGTGTTGCTTTCATAATGTGAAAGGTTTTGTTTTCATTTTCTCTCTATGAGACGCTGCTAGACTCACGCGTGGATCCGTAGACACGGCGCGCGGCAGAAATGCGTTTGTTTGGAACATTTTTTTACTCGAGAGCATTTCTCATCAATGGTGAGATCCGGATTTGCTGCTCGTCTCCTTTAAAAAAGACGCAGCTCCAGTATGTGTTGATTGTCCTGTTTACAGATGCAGTAAGTGTGTGATCAGCGCACTTTCTTTGTTCATTTCGATGGCAAAGTTATAGTTGGTATGGTCAGCTGTACTCTTTCAGTGTTTACAGACAGACCTTAGTCAAAATGATTTCTAAGTTACTTAGTTTACAGTACATTGATATCACTACAATATTGAAAGTTGTAAATGCTGCTCTCTGAGTGTAAACACGTGAACACTGTAAGCAAACAATTGCCGACCGTCGTGTTGAATTTTCGCTGCATTTTGTGACAGGATAGTCTACACACACACGGCTTTCTGACCTCCTGAGTGTATCTGAGTTACAGAGAAATGCAGAGGCTTTTTTCTTTTATACGACGTGCGGTATCAAACATCCCACCTTCATTAAAAAAACTCTCTCCCCTGCGTGTGTGTTTGTTTGTACTCGGTCAGAAGTGCGTGCCCAAATGGCAACTCCCATTTTTGTTCAAACCCTGTCCATTTTCCCTCCCCCAACACTCCCACCCAAACAAAGCTAGGCACACCCACTTTCCTGACTTTTTCCAAAGTAGAGGTGTGAAAACATCCTGCTGAAACGGGGGGGTTTCATGGCCCTTTAATCCTAATTTTTGTGACTGTTGCTTTAAATTCAAATGAGTTTGTGATGTTTTCAAAAGGGGGCAGAGCTGCAAATACCTGTGTGTCAGCATAGTGGCCGATTCAATAACAAGACTAACGTCCTATGTTAATGAGGGAGAGATGGTCACTATTGGGCGGGGCTTTCCCCATTTGATGACACATACAGAGGGAGAATGTCTATCAAAGTGTTTCTGTAGACTGTTTATATCAAGTGTGATTAGGGCTGGGTGATAAAATTGATATCGCTATTTATTGACCGAACACCATTGTCAATATCGATAATAAAAAAGATTCGATATGTAGTTTCGGTATAAAGGCTATAGTTTTATTTAAATGTGGCTGCTGAGCGCGCGCCTTGGAAGAAATGCCAATACGCTTTGGGTGTTTGTCATTTTCAGTGGAGGCACTCGACTTGCACGACGCACATATGGGAGCAACGTGCACATGTTGTGCAAGCAGCGTGCATGTGAACCACGCGCATTTTCCAGGTGCACCTACTAAAAACACATCTAGACTTTTCCGAATGTCCCGAGCGCACCGCAATTCAGCGCACCAATCTGCTTCACACTTTGTATGGAATATACACATTTCAGTAATAACAGTCGACTAATTACCTCAGACAAACACAGCGCACCCAAACACTGCAGTGCTTTTTACTTTTCTCCATAAACTTGTATCAGAGCTGCAGCAATGATTTGTTCGTTTATCATCCTGTGAGAGAACAGTCACCAAGCTATGAGAGACGCCATAGAAATTGATGAATGAAAGCATGCGCTCTAGGCTTGGGCGGTATCTAAATTTTGATACCGTCAAACCTCCTCCCTATTTTACCACGGTATCCGGTATTACCGTGCATAATAAAAAAATAAGATGTAAGGCTCAGACAGCGTCACTAAACTGTTGGCTTGTGCCTAAATCATTCAGTCACTGAATACCGTATATGCAACCTAAGTTTTGAGGTCACCTGTTTGTCTTGTTCGTATTTGAGATCTGCGTGGGACACACACACACAGAGCGCGAGAGAGACGCACGGCACCACTTTCTCTCTCTCTCTCTCTCTCACGCACGCACACACACACAGAGCGAGAGATGAGTCTCCTCATTCTTTACTTTCACTTTCACTCTCTTTCGTAGATAAGAAAACATGTTGTACGCACAGACATCCTTTAGCCTATACGTAATTAATTTAGTTTGTTAAACGCAAAGATTTGTTTCAAAACTATTTCTATATTCAGTTCTAAGCAAACTAATAAAATTAATAATTTAATAAAAAACAAATATAAATATGGATATAATAAATAATACTGCTAATAATGATAACATTATTAATTTTTGTAATATTTCAATATTTTAATTGTTTTTCATTTGTAAAGATATTTGCGTATTGCTGTACATCCTGAATGTATTAAGCAATAACGCGCTCTGAGTTGCATTATAAACCCGCTTCGATCTGGTCTTTTGAACAGTCTATTTAATTTCCTCAAAATAGCAACGCGCCCCCTTTTTTAGACCAGAGCGCCTATGGGCGCACATATGAGTGCAAATGCATCTGCTATTTAAACAGCGTGGGGCAAAACGGTTCTTGCGCTGAACTGAAACTAACAAACAACAACTGTGTCGCGCCTTGCGCCGTGTGTATGATAGGGCCCTTTATATCTGCCTTGAACACAGCAGTTTTTTTTTCTCACTGTTTTTTTAATGCATTAATAACACATACACACATATTTTTGAACATGTTTTGACTACCAGTAAGACATAATTTTTTTTTTGCTCATTTTGGACAGTTAAAAAAGGGTTTTGGATATTTCATATGCAGCAAAACAGTTGCAGGATGACACTGTATGTCTGTAACAAAATATAAAACAGAGCTAAATGTGCTGTCCACGTATGTGGCCACTAAGCCCTAGGAGGTTAAATAAATTCATTGTAAGTGGTTACATTTTCTTAAAAAAAATAAGTATGTTAAATTATATGACTATAGTTAAAAGCAAATAATGCACAGCTTTAATAATATAATACTGATGTAAATTATTATACCATTGGTATGCAGTTTATTATATTCTCAATATTGGCTAGATGTGAACATGGTGGCATTTCTGTTCAGGGATTTCACATGGATGCATGAAATGCAGGGCTAACATACCTAACCACGCCCTTCCAGCTGTCAGTTTTGATAACAAACAGAAACAGCGAGCAGGAGGAGTCTGTTAGGTTGTAATACCTCTCCCCAAACCCTTTTCCAGATTTTTATGAATGAACGCCAACTTTACTACATCCAAACAGCTCACAGTAGAAGAAAACAAGCCACGCCCACTGTTTTCTCATTCAATATTCTTTTTCTCTACAAACCGAATCACATTACGAACGAAAAAAGCAGGCACAGCTTCCGGTTCATGTGGCTTTTAACCTCTCTATTGTGAAAAAGACACTGTGTATTGTGTGTATTAGATTGTGAGTGTGTTTGTCTGTAGGTGTGTGAGAAGACCGGAGAGCTGCTGCTGTGTGAGGGTCAGTGCTGTGGAGCTTTTCATCTGCAGTGCATCGGCCTCACAGAGACTCCTAAAGGACGCTTCATCTGCCAGGAGTGTAAGATGGGTAAGAAACCTGCAAACCAGCAGCTAGGATTGTCATCCATCCTCAGCTTGTGCCAAAAAACGTGGTGATGCTTATGCTTTTTTTTTAAGTTTCAGTTCAGCTTCCTTTATTTTTGTCATTTAGAACATCACAGTAGATGTAACGCAGAATGAAATTACTTTACATCGACATTCAGTAAGAAAATAAAAAAAACCTAATATATCATTAATTCGTTTTCTTTCGACTTAGTCCCTTATTTATCATGGGTCACCACAGCGGAATGAACCGCCAACTATTCCAGCATATGTTTTATGTAGCGAATGCCCTTCCAACCGCAACCCAGTACTGGGAAACACCCATACACTCTTACATTCACACACACTCATACACGACGGCCAATCTAGTTCATCCAATTCACCTATAGCGCATGTGTTTGGACTGTGGGGGAAACTAAAGCACCCGGAGGAAACCCACGCCAACATGGGGAGAACATGCAAACTCCACACAGAAATGCCAACTGACCCAGCTGGGACTCGAACCAGCAACCTTCTTGCTGTAAGGCCACTGTGGTAACCGCACTGAGCCACTGTGCCTCCCAGCATGCTTGTTAACATTAGTTACAGGTTCATAGGGTCATGGAAAACCTAAAAAAAGCCTTGGAATTTTGACATGGCATGGAAAGTCAAGGAAAACTGATATGTGTATACTTAAATATAGGTTAGTTGTCTTTAATTAATTTCTGTCCTTGGCCTATTACATACTCTCACATTATTAGTGCAGTGTATGCATTATCTAAATACATTTTACATAGATATAAATATAAATTGGTTGTCACAGTGGCACAACCGCCTCACAGCAACAAGTTCGCTGGTTCGAGCCTCACCTGGGTCATTTGGCACTTCTGTGTGGAGTTTGCATGTTCTCCCAGTGATCGTGTGGGTTTCCTTCGGGTGCTCCGGTTTCCCCCACAGTCCAAACACATGCGCTATAGGTGAATCGTGTTAAGCTAAATTGTCCATAGTGTATGTGTGTGAATAAATGTGTATGGATGTTTCCCAGTGATGGGTTGCAGCTGGAAGGGCATCCGCTGTGTAAAACATAAGCTGGAAAAGTTGGCGGTTCATTCCGCTGCGGCAACCCCTGATTATTAAAGAAACTATGCTGAAAAGAAAATGAATGATTTATCAATATAATATAAAACTAAATAGATTGTTGCGTGTTTTACGATATGCTGTAGTAAATATTAATATTGTTTTTTACCACGACATTGCATGAAGCATTAGGTCATGAATATTTACTTGAAAGTCTTGGAAAAATCATGGAATTTTAGTAATTAAAAAGTGTATGAACTCTGTAGTTAATGCATCATGACTTAACATGAGTTAACTTTCATTGACAAACATGAACAAATACTGTAATAAATGTATTGTTCATTGTTTGTTCATGTTAGTAATACATTAACTAATACAATCTTATTATAAAATGTGAATAGTTTATTTTTCTCCATGACTGGTTGGAACAATCTCTGGCTCAGCCTGATGCTGCTGTAGCCACACCCCTAACTCTTGCTATTGGTTGAGCTGGAAAGTGACTGACAGCTTACAGCTTATGCTCTCAATGTTTCAATGCTGCATAAGAGGATCAATGTTTGCTCTAATGGGGGAAATAAACTCAAAAAAGATATATCAGTCACCCACAAAATGTATTTTGACATTAATTAAAAACAAAATGAACTTCTTTTCCCTTTCATTCCTCTAGGTGTGCACACATGTTTTGTGTGTAAAAAGCCTGACAAGGAGGTCAGGCGGTGTATGATCCCTGTGTGTGGGAAGTTTTATCACATGGATTGCATATTAAAATATTCCCCCACCGTCGCACAGAATCGCGGCTTCCGCTGCTCCATCCACGTCTGTCTGTCCTGCTACATCACAAACCCCAACAACCCCGGCATCTCCAAAGGTGAGTGGCATTCAGACGTTGCATAAAACTGCTGTTTTATGGAGCCTTTTCACAAGACTGTTATGATGTGTTTAACGGTCATCGGCATCTTAAATACTTAAAGGACACCTATGGTGCAAAATCTACTTTTCAAGCTGTTTGGACAGACATGTGTGTAGGTAAAGTGTATAGACCGTCATATTGGGGTGATATAAACCTTCCCTTTTTTTAATTTAACAACATAAAAACAGTGGACCAATTAGAGCGGTTTTTAGAGCAACCGCAACTTGACGTAGGAGTGCGGTCCCCCCGCCCACTGATATTGATTGACAGGTGCGCATTACCACATCCTCAGTTTGTTTTTTCACGTCTGCCATTTTCAGCATGTGAGTCAAAGCGATGTCACCAAAGAAACACCCTTGCTCTATTGTTGGATTTTTGTCACATTTTCAAAGCTTTTTCACAAAATATGCATCGAAATAAGATCTGTGACCAAACATCATTCCATTAGCTGAAGCACTGAGAAAGCTATGGCCAAATAAGGACGCAAAATCACCCCAGAGTCAATGAAAACATCCCCTACAGCACACAAGGGTTAAATAACAGTACTGTTACAAGCTGCAAATAACACCATATGACCTGCTCTTTAAAGGGTCACGAAACACCAAAGCACATTTTTTGAGCTGTTGACAGTCGTATATGTGTCCTACACTGCTAAAAACATTATTAGGACATCTATATTTCACTAAAAAGTGTAAATTGGTTGTTTTTGCGTTATTTCAAGCAAATTCGTTCTTCCGGTTTGAAATGAATTTTTGAAGCTGCGTCACGGTCATGAGATAATAGCGTGTATTCCAGCGTGCAGACTGGACGTCTGTGCCAGAGTGTGTCTTATTACGTCTCACAGTGTGCTGCATTAATGCATGAGTAAGGCTTGGTTCAAACCAATCAGCGCGCTCTATTGCGCAACTTCATTAATATTCATTACTGTCAGAGTGTAGATGGCAAAGACGCCACGTTTTGTTGGCAAAACAAGCGTGAAGTGTTGCTTTTATAGTTTGCTGCAGTTAAGTTTTGTTTTCATTTTCTCTCTGTGAGAGCTCAGCTGGAGTCACGCGTGGATTAACAGTGTACGCGACGCTCGACAACAATAACTTACGTGTCTAAGGAGGATTATTGTTCACCTGAGAGCTGTTCTCATCTGCAAACGCTGAGACTCGGATTCGCTTGTAGTCTCCTCTTAATAAAGATGCGGCTCTAGTTGCTGGTGATTGTCCTGTCTCTACAGATTTGGTAAGTGGGCGACCAGTGCTCTTTGTTTATTCAGTTCGTATTTTATTCGTATCAAACAAACTATTGCACCGAGTGTAAACAAGTTAGCACTAACAGTTACAACCAAACTATAACCTCGTGTTGGATTTTGTGACCGGAATAACACACGCGGCTTTCTGACGCTACCTGCTGTGTGCATCTAAGTTTCCGGGAAATGCTGAGGTTTTTTTTCTCTCATTCGCCGTGCGGTATCAAACATTGCATGAAAAATACACGCTTAGAGCAGCTCCTCGAATCAAATATCTCGTTTGTTGGGAGGGACATTAATGAATTCTCTGAATGAAAGAGCCAAACTGCAGTTAAAGTCCACCATTTAATAATTTGGCAAATAATTCGACTACAGATGTCCATGTAAACACAGTCACATTGTCCGCTGTGGGTGTGTGTTTTGACTCTGAAATTCAGCGTGCCCAAATAGACACTCCCACACCAAGCCGCTTTTCTTCCTCCGACACTCCCCCCTAAACAGAGCTGGACACGCCCACTTTTCTGATTTTTTCCAAAGTAGAGGTGTGAAAACACACGGCTGAAACGAGGGGGTTTCATGGCCCTTTAAAACACACTGATATGCACGAACACAGTTTCTAACCATCAGTTGATTTTTCTGTCTGAAATCCCACAGGCCGCTTGACCCGCTGCGTGCGCTGCCCTGTGGCCTACCATGCCAATGACTACTGTATGGCAGCGGGCAGCGTTCCTTTAGCCAATAACAGCTTTCTCTGCCCGAACCACTTCACACCACGCAAAGGCTGCAAAAACCACGAACACATCAACGTCAGCTGGTGCTTTGTGTGTTCTGAAGGTACGAGTCCAGTCTACATTATTATCTTTATCATTTGTGATACTTGGTAAGTTGTCTTTTTTAGCTTGTGGTCCAAAGTAACTTGTATTACTCATTTAAAGTGAACAAGTGCTTGAAGTCCTTGAGTTTTTAGTGTAGTTTCTTAAGGTTTTAAAAGAGCTATGATTATGGATAAAGAGCTTGAAACTTCTTCTTGCACTCATAATAATTGATCCTACTAAATGTGTAAGAAATGACCATCTAATTTAATGTTGAGTTAAGTTTTCATGTGGCTGCAGTGTGATCTTATTAGCCCCTTTCACATATACAAACCTTTCCGGAGAATTACCGGCAATTTTTCGGAAAAGTGTGTATGTGTGAACAGGCCCTTTTTGAAAGTACCGGTAAGTTCGTTCTGGCTATTTTCCGGAAAAAGAAGTTGTAACATTACCGGTAATTTGCCGGAATGCAGCGCTGTGTAAACGCAGAAGGAAGATTGCCGGAAAGAGCGCGTCCACGTCTAGAACATCTTGACGTGAGACGTCTGCTTTAGCCAATCGGAACAGTCAGACGCGTTTACGTCCGCGCGGTTTTTGAGAATGAAAGCCTTTGAATATTTTTCCAGACACATTTAGCTGCTAGATGTTAGTCAGATAACGTTTATATGTTCTTCTTAATGCCAACTGTGTAAATAATTATTGATAAGATGCTTATGATAAGCCACTGTTTGTTTACCTTCAAGCTTTGCTTGTGCTTGTGAAACGCACATATTATGAACATCTTGACATGCGAAAGTGATCCTCCATATGTTTTCATCGAAGTTGTTCACAATACTGATCATCCACAGAGTTTGTGATGTAGTCAAATGTTTACAAACACAAGCGCAGCCGTTTAAGGCTCATTTATGGTAAATGATGTCAGAATTTACCGATATTTTGGAATGGATGTATGAACGGTCTTTTCTGGAAAATGTCCGTAACGTCCTCGCCTGTGTGAACAGCGCGTTTTTGAATATACCGGTAAAGTCGTTCCGGAAATTTTCCAGAATTTACCAGTATCACTGTGTGAAAGGGGCTATTTGTATTGTATTTTTTTCATCTGCACTCTTTGATTAAGCAATTGGAAGTTTACTGCTTCATGAGTGAACAGTTCATTCATTCATTTAATTTTCGAACCACCAACTTATCTAGCACAGGTTTTACGCAGCAGATGCCCTTCCAGCCACAACCCAGTACGGGGAAACACCCATACAAACTCATTCACACTTATACTTTTCGCTAATTTTTAGCATATCCAATTCACCTATAGCCTATTCACCTATTCACAGAACTGCCTTAATCCTTCATAGCATAGATTTAACAAGATACTGCAAATATTCCTCAGAGATTTCGCTCCATGTTGACATGATAGCATCACACAGTTGCTGCAGATTTGTGGGCTGCACTTTCAAGATGCCAATCTCCTGGTCCACCACATCCCAAAGGTGCTCTATTGGACTGTGTAGGCCATTTGAGTACAGTGACCTCATTGTCATGTTTAAGAAAGCAGTCTGAGATGATTTATGCTTTATGACATGGTGCGCTATCATGCTGGAAGCAGCCATCAGAAGATGGGTACACTGTGGTCATAAAGGGACGGACATGGTCAGCAGCAATTATCAGGTTGGCTGTGGCGTTGACACGATGCTCAATTGGTACTAATGGGCCCAAAGTGTGCAAAGAAAAAATCCCCACACCATTACACCACCACCAGCCTGAACCGCTGAAAAAAGGCAGAATGGATTCATGCTTTCATGTTGTTGATGCCAAATTCTGATCCTCCCATCCCAATGTCCCGGCAGAAATGGAGACTCATAAGAGCAGGCAACGTTTCTCCAATCTTCTATTGTCCAGTTTTGGTGGGCCTGTGTGAATTGTAGCCTCAGTTTGTTCTTAGCTGACAGGAGTGGCACCCGGTGTGGTCTTCTGCTGCTGTAGCCCATCTGCCTCAAGGTTGGATGTGTTGTGTGTTCAGAGATGCTCCTCTGCAGACCTCGGTTGTATCGAGTACTTATTCGCCTTTCTATCAGCTGGAGCCAGTCTGGCCATTCTCCTCTGACTTTTGGCATCATCAAGGCATTTGCGACCACAGAACTGCCGCTCACTGGATATTTCCTCTTTTTCAGACCATTCTCTGTAAACCCTAGAGATGGTTGTGCATGAAAATCCCAGTAGAACAGCAGTTTCTGAAATACTCAGACCAGCCCGTCTGGCACCAACAACCATGCCACGTTCAAAGTCACTTAAATCCCCTTTCTTCCCCATTCTGATGCTCGGTTTGAACTGCAGCAGATCGTCTTGACCATGTCTACATGCCTAAATGCATTGAGTTGCGGGCACGTGATTGACTGAATAGAAATTTGCGTTAACAAAAAAAAAATGAGACAGGTGTACCTAATAAAGTGGCCATTGAGTGTAGAATATGCTGATTGGCCAGTTGTGTATGTTATTCTCAGATAACAGCTGCTGAATAACACCCGCTCATCCTGGTACTACAATTCGCTGTCAGTGAACATGTTCCACATCAATATACCTACATCCACAGTTTTATTACTGTATTTGTCGCCATCTTGTGTCTATTTTCATGTTTTGTGTCGTTTAGCCATGCAATAAGCATTATAAAATACATCCAGGGTGGTTGTTTTTGCAGAATAAGGCTTATAACGCACCTCTGCTTCATGTTGGGATGCACTTTATTCCTGAAATAACAAGCACGACTTTAGATTTAAAAAATGCATTAGTAAATGTTTCCCCATGCTTGATAAATGCAAGTTTTATTCATTCTCAGTTCATTATAGATTCATACTCATATTGAATATCTTAGTTATATTGAATCATGAGGAAAGCAAATGTTTTACTAGGGTTTGTTTTGCCATTAACAGGCGGGAGTCTGCTGTGCTGTGAATCTTGCCCTGCTGCCTTTCACCGAGAGTGTCTGAATATTGAGATGCCACAAGGCAGCTGGTTCTGCAACGACTGTCGAGCAGGAAAGAAGCCCCATTACAAGGACATACTGTGGGTCAAAGTGGGACGATACAGGTGTTTCATCAGGACTTTTTCCACATCAAATCTGCACAAATATTAAAAGAAAATCGATATCTGGATATTTTATTGCAGTTGTCTGTGCATTTGTATTTGAATTACACTGTAGACCCTATGCAGTGTTGATGTGTGTTTGTCCGCTGTGTTTTCTGGCAGATGGTGGCCCGCTGAAGTCACGCAACCCAAAAGCGTTCCTGAAAACATCTCCCGCATGAAACACGAGGTTGGAGAGTTTCCCGTGCACTTCTTCGGCTCTAAAGACTACGTGTGGACGTATCAGGCTCGATGTTTCCCCTATATGGAAGGAGACGCCAACAATAAGGAGAAGATGGGAAAGGGTGCAGATGCCGTCTATAAGAAAGGTAGCTTTATATTATAAAACATCCTATATCACAGTCAGTAAGAGCATTTTAATGTATATAAATTGGATTTTGTAGCAGTAGTAATGTATGACATGAAGTTAGTTCAGACTAATAGTTGGATCCTTTTGTAATCTGTTAGATATCGGATGTATCTTGACACTATTATATCTTGTTTCTGCAAGTTGCAATGTGGACATTTCTTCTTTTAAATAGAAGTTTATTTCTTGCTGCTAAAGGTTGTAATTTAGTTAGTTTGTGGAATAGCAGTTTTGCATTTTCTTTATGTGCATTTGTGGGTTTGTCTCAGTTCTGACTGAAAAAAAGGTTGAATTGTGAGACTCATTGCACGTAAAAGCCTCTAGTCTCGCAGTTATCCAAAACAAAGTTGCAGTGTAATTTTAAAACTATGTACCTGGCAATTTACTCTTGAAAAAAAAATGATGCATACTTCTTAACACACTACTAATAACTAGCAGAAAGGCAATTACAAAGAAATGGCTCAAGGAGGATCCTCCATCTGTAGGTGAATGGCATGCTATTGTAAAAGAGGTGTATGACATGGAAGTACTGACATTTGAGCTTGAGACAACAAGCCTCTAAAATGTCTGCATACTGGGGTTAATGTAGAGGTGTGAACCTATACTGGTCTCACGGTTCGGTTACGATTATCATGCCTTCGATTCGGTTCAATTCGATATCTCGGTGCATCACGGTGCATTGACGATGCTTTCTATATACAGTGTTATATTTTAGAGGAGAGGCTATAACAAGCTGTCTGTATAAACACACAGACACACAGTACCACACTGTCTCTCATTCACACACATACACAAACATAGACAGCACCAAACAAACAAACAAACACACACACACTTAAGCCCTCGCTACAGGGAGAGCTCGCGCTGAGCGGAGCAGAAAAACGGGAAAAAAAACGAAAAAAAGAAGCACTTCTCCGACGGTGCCTTACTGCGAGCTCTCCCGGCTAAACACATATTGCGAGGGCTCAAAAGGAGCAGTGCTCGTAATGTTGAGCGAAAAAAAAAAAGAAAGACAGCTGTGAAACATAACCAGCTTTGTCTTTTTGTAGGAAACTCACTTTAGATCTTTTTAGGGTAAGAGGTTTTTAAGTTATTGCCGTCTATAACTGAATGTGTGTCAGGAATATTGAAGACAAAACCAACTGAACCGCGCTCATTTCTGGCGCCCCCCTGGATATACAGCGTCCTTAGCATTTGCTTATGGTGCCTATGCCACAGGCCGGCCCTGAGTTGGCTGAGTTTTGTAAATACTCGCGCTCACCTCCCTCGCGACAGAGCGCATAGGAGATAAATGACGTCAGTACATAATAACCGGTTATGATTATTACTGAACCCATACCTTATTGTCCGCGTCTGCATCGCGGTACACCGAAGAAACAATTAATTTTGACACCCCTAGGTAAATGGTTAAGAAAAAATGTACTATATTAATTTTATTGTGGTGCATTTATTTTAAATATATTTGGAGCCTGTTAACCCTTAATAACATTTTCTATATCAACATTTTATCAACCATAAATACGAATGTAGTTAAGATTGTATTGGGTGACCTTTAGCACTTGTATTGTGTCTTCTTTGTTTCCTTTAAAAATTATTATTTTTTCATTGCTGTTGTTTTGTTTTGTTCTGATATTTTTGTTTTGAAAAAGGAAAAAAAATATTAACAATTAAAAATAAATAAATAAAATAATTAAATACAGTAAACAATAAAAATACAGTTGCAAGTGCATCCTTTGCTTTTAGAATTGCAAGAAGTTGATTAAAATCCTATTTTAATTTGAAATTCAGATTTTTTATTATTATTTTTTTTCTGAATTGCAAAATTATTTAATTCTGATTTAAAAAAGCTAAATAAAAAGTCATAATTTACTTGGTAAATACAGGATTCAATACAAAACAATGTGAAAGCAAAAGTGTTTAGAGCCTTTCTGATGCAGCATTTATGGATTTTTTTTTAAAGTGTGCATCACTATAATATACAGAGAGCAAATAGCTTTAAAGAGTCTGTTTTTGCCTTTGTCTCAGCTTTAAATGAAGCGGCTGATAGATTCAGAGAACTGCTGAAGGAGAAGGAGATGAGGCAACTACAAGAAGACCGAAAGAATGACAAGAAACCTCCTCCATACAAACACATCAAGGTAATGATTAACATCCATTTAACAAATGTATTTATTCATTTATTTTTAGGCCTTTTTGCCTTTATTAGATTGGACAGTATTGAGAAAGCAAGCGAAGTTGGAGAGAGAGAAAGGGGTAGAGAAATGTCCTTGAGCTGGGATTCGAACTCGGGATGCCCTGTTGTGCTACTGCACCATATTTCGGCGCGCTAACCCCTAGGCTATTGCGCTGACCAACACATTTATTTAAAAAAAGTATAAATCTGACGGCTGAGGACTCTGCTTGCCATTAAAGCCTACGTCGGACAGTTATTTAATAAAAATAATGGCAAAAATAGGGTTAGCGAGGTCATGTACTGGACAAGTCAATAAATATACAGGACGTCCCGGCTAATGCAGCCAGTTAAGCCTGGTTTATACTTCTGCGTCAAGTGACCGGCGTAACTCACGGCGCAGCTGTGCATTTATACTTCTGCGCGCTGTCTCTGTCGGTCTGCATTAACACTTCCGAAATGCTAGTGGGCAGTGAGGTGTAAATGTTCCTCTGTGTCGAGTTTCTTCGCTTCTGTTTTGCTTTTCCTGAACACTTCCTAGTTGTACAAGTGACTCAAACTCGCTCATTTTGAGGCAGGAACCGGCGGACGTGCAACAACTTTAATTATGAGGTAAACACAAAACAAAACTTTCCATCCGGAGCTCCTTCACGGGACTCAACACTTGTAAACAATCGCTCGCGCCATTCGTGCGGCTCTTGGTCCCGTCCAGACTCGTCAGCGCTACCAAGCTGACCAATCACAGAGCTTGCGCTACGTGTCGTTGCGAGGTGTAGTTAAATTTTTTGAGAGGTGCACGTCAGTGACGCCGACGGCCACGTCGAAGGGCTATGCGTCAGCGTCGTTGCATACGCCGGCGTTTGGCGCAGAAGTATAAATCAGCCTTTAGCCTAGAACCTCATGGATAGGGGCAGATTTTCATCTGTTAGGAAGTAACTTTTGCCTTACCCTGTTTGGCAGTCTTTTTAAACATGTTTATTATTTTGCGATAATGACGCCGCTGACTGCCTTTTCTGCCTTCTTGCTCCTTTCAACCGACTGCGCTACTCAGTATGGATGTTGCATCAAATATTCGGTGGGTTATGTCACGTGACTCACGTCACGTTATTGTAGCTTTGAGGCTCTATGGGATTAGAATTACTGGCGAGAGTTATTTAAAATTACACTATTGCAATATATATTGATATATACATTATATTAATTAAATAATAAATATATTATATAATATTAAATGACATAAAATAATTAAAAGGACAAATTCTGGACCTTTTGGCCGTGGGGGGGTGGTTTGTTTGAACCACCCGAACCCACCCTGGCTATGGGCATGCTTTAAAATGTGCCATCTCTCATGCAAACGTATACATTTTCCCTCAGGTGAACAAACAAATAGGGAAGGTGCTGATCATCACGGCGGATCTGTCTGAAATCCCACGCTGCAACTGTAAAGCCACTGATGAGAACCCGTGCGGCATCGACTCGGAGTGCATCAACCGCATGCTGCTGTACGAGTGTCATTCGCAAGTGTGTCCCGCAGGAGAGCGCTGTCAGAACCAGAGCTTCACCAAACGCCAGTACACAGAGGTGGAGATCTTCAGGACTCTATCACGCGGATGGGGTCTGCGCAGCATATCCGACATCAAGAAGGTGTTTGCTGATCTTTTTATTTTTGACCTGTAATAGTTCATACATTTTATACAGTTTCTCCTGTAAGCCTTAAATGTCCAGTGCAAAAAAAAGAGCAACAACATTGTCCCAGCTATAATACAGACACTTTAAACAGCTATAATAAATAATCTGATGGGTGTTTTGAGCTGAAACTTTACAGACACATTCTGGGGACACAAAAGACTTATATTAAATATGAAAAAAGGGTTAACCTATGTGCCCTTTAAGGTGCACGTGTTCATGTTTCAAAAGGCATGGCTATGGACAGCAAGGGAGGGACTGTGTTTCAAAGATATTGGGCACTATTTTAATGGTCCATAAAAGGGTTGAGTTTATTAATGAGTTAACGGTGTGTTTTGAGAATAAACCAATCAGAGTCTCATCTCCCATTCCCTTTAAGAGCCAGTTGCGTCGCGTCATAAGCGCATTTGCTATTTACAGGACGTGAAGTAAGTCTAAGTGGAAAAACTGAGCATTTCACAAGCAAACAGTTAACAAAAAACATTGTGAGAATGAGAAATAAATGATCTACTTTCACTTTCGCTCTCGTGAATAAGGAAACCTTGTACGCACAGACATCAATTAGCCAAAAACAATTAATTTAGTTTGTTAAGCGCAAATATTTGTTTCAAAACTATTTCTAAATTCAGTTCTAATTTCCAGCAAACGAATAAATGAACAATAATAATGAAGTGTGCTCAAAAACCTGAGTTATATCCAAAAACACATGCTGTGCCCCATATGGTCTATAACCTGACAGGTGGGCAAATCTAAGCTTGTTTTTAATAAAACAAATATAAATATGGATATATTAAATAATACTGCTATTAATAATAACATTATACAAAAGCAAATTGTTATGAATGAACTGAAAAAGCCTCCCGAGATGAAGAAGACATAAAAGCAGTGATTTTTCATATTTATGTAGGCTAGAAAATAATATGTTTTGTAATATTTTAATCCTTTATATTTATATCCTATATCTATTCTTATTATATCCTATATATATCCTTAATATCTTAGTTTTTTCATATGTAAAGATATTTGCGTATTGCTTTACATCTTGTGTGTAGACTATTAAGCAGTGTGTAATCGAGGCGCAACTCTGCGCTCGACTTTAGACCGGCTTTGCTTTGGTCTAATGAAAAATCTATTTCATAAATGGATTTAAATAGATTAAATAGTTTCTCAAAATAGCAGTGCGCCTCAGAACGCCTTCCTTTTTAGACCAGAACGCCTATGGGCGCACATATGAGCGCTAATGCATTTGCTATTTAAACAACGTGGTGCAAAACAACAAAACGAGACTTGCGCCAAGCTGAAACTAGCAAATAACATTTGCGCCGGGTGTATGATAGGGCCTATTATACTATCCGTTTAGCATTTTGGCAGATCACCTACTGCACCTTTAATTAACATTTGAAGTGAATCCAAAAAAAAATTCTGATAATTTTTTTGATCCACATTTAATTCTGTGTTTTCATAAATGTTATGTAAATGATTCAGTTTTTAGCTAAATTGTAAAAAAAAATTGCATGCATAGATTTCCAAAATGTAGTTTTTTTACGTCATTTGACTAAAAAATGTGTGGGGTACACCCTTCTAACTATTTTGTGTTTGCACCATATTATTTACTTAATTTAGTTTATTTATTGAGTATTGTTGGGCTATTAATAAAGAGTCTGTTGCTTCACCGCAGGGAGCTTTTGTGAACGAGTATGTTGGCGAGGTCATTGACGAAGAGGAGTGTCGAAGCAGAATCAAAAACGCACAAGACAACGACATTTGCAACTTCTACATGCTCACACTGGATAAGGTCAGTCAGTCAGTGGTCAATCCTCAGTCCAGATCTGCTCAGTAAACTCTTCCCTGCTCACTTTGGGTGTCCTCGTCCTTTCAGGATCGCATTATAGACGCCGGGCCGAAGGGAAACGAGTCACGTTTCATGAACCACAGCTGCCAGCCAAACTGCGAGACTCAGAAGTGGACGGTGAACGGAGACACCAGAGTCGGGCTGTTCGCTTTGGAAGATATTCCTAAAGGTGAAGACAAATCTCAAGCAGAGGATTCAGTACTTTAATCAATGAGCGAATGATTCAAGATTGAACCCTTGTTTATTCTTCAAATTTACTCCCCTTTCGTTATGTTGGGGGCTGTTTTTGCCCCATTGACTTCCATTATAATGACATTTTCTGATTGCAAAGCCATGACAGCATGTAATCATGCATTCTTGATTGTTGGTGGTTTTCCTTGTTGGTAAAATGTGTAATTTTTACTGTTGATCATCAATTGGCAGCATTAACCCTTTAGATCAGGGGTCTCAAACTCAATTTACCTGGGGGCCGCTGGAGGCAGAGTCTGGGTGAGGCTGGGCCGCATCAGGTTTTCCACAAGAAATTAATTATATTAATAATTATTCAAATTTTTTTTCTCATTTTGTGTTTAAAAAATAAAAAATAAAGAGATTGGAGAAAATTGGAATTTTTTAAACACAAAATAAGATGAACAAAATATAAAAAAAATTAATAAGACAACAAATCAATCAGTCTTCTGCCCTCACACAGGTGTCTCTTTCCAAAGTTAGACAGACAGATAAACTCTTTCCAACACGTGAGATTGTGGGAGAATGCTGCATTATTCCATGCCACATTGAGTATGTTGAAACAGAGTGAAACTATGTTAAAAGATGTACATACAATGAGCTATAACATTGAATCTCAAACTTTTTTCATCAAGTACCACCTCAGAAAAAAAACTGTCTCTCCAAGTACCACCAAAATGAGCAGTATTGAAATACAGGTCCAATAAAGCAGCTACGACTCTGCACAGTTAAAAAAAACATGGCAGATTACCTCAGAAATAAAGGCTATATGTCATATATGGCATATTATATACATTATTTTTTTTAATTTTAAAATATATAATGCATGTACATGACATTTCATTCCTCCGCGTACCACTAGTGGTACACGTACCACAGTTTGAGAACCACTGAGCTATAGTTATATAGTTATGTATGTACATAACATTAAAATCTGAGATCAAATATAAATACAAACAGATACTAAATTTACAGACAGTAGCCCCTTTCACACAGTGATACCGGTAAATATCCGGAAAATGTCCGGAACCACTTTACCGGTAAATTAAAAAAAAGCGCTTTTCACACAGGCGAGGACATTACGGAGTTTATCCGGAAAAGACCGTTCACACATACATTCCAAAATACCGGTAAATTCTGACATTATTAACCAGAAATGAGCTCTAAACGGCTGGGCCTGTATTTGTAAACATTTGACTACATTACATATGTGTGTGTGCTGGCGCTCACAGGCTCCTTCACGGGCACTCGCGACACGACACTTCACACAACTGAAGGAAGCAGAGCTTGAAGGTAAACAAACAACGGCTTATCATAAGCATCTTATCGATAATTATTTACACAGTTGGCATTAAGTATGAACATAGAAAGTTATCTGACTAACATCTAGCAGCTAAACGCATCTGGAAAAATATTCAAAGGCTTTTATTCTCATAAACCGCGCGGACGTGAATGCGTCTGACTGTTCTGATTGGCTAAAGTAGACGTCTCACGTCAGCACGTTCAAGACGTGCACGCGATCTTTCCGGCAATCTTCCTTCTACGTTCACACAGCACAGCATTCCGTCAAATACCGGTAATGTTACAACTTTGCTTTCCGGAAAAAAGCCGGAACAAATTTCCCCGTATTTTCAAAAAGGGCCTGTTCACACATACTGACCTTTCCGAAAAATTTATGGTAATCTTCCGGAAAGGTCTGTATGTGTAAATAGGGCTATAATAAAAGGTAGAATAATATTAAGCAGCATAACAGGGCTGCGCGGTGGTGCAGTGGGTAGCATGTTCACCTCACAGTAAGAAGGTCGCTGGTTCGAGCCTCAGCTAGGCCAGTTGGCATTTCTGTGTGGAGTTTGCATGTTCTCCCCGTGTTGACGTGGGTTTCCTCCGGGTGCTCCGGTTTCCCCCACAAGTCCAAAGACATGTGGTACAGGTGAATTGGGTAGGCTAATTTGTCCTTAGTGTATGTGTGTGAATGAGTGCGTATGGATGTTTCCCAGTTATGGGTTGCAGCTGGAAAATCATCCGAATGAATGAATAAATAGCAATGCAAATGTCTCTGGTCATATAATGCAGTGTTAATGAAATAGTTTTGTTTGCATTGTTTCAGGTGTTGAACTCACGTTTAATTATAACCTGGAGTGTCTGGGTAACGGGAAAACCGTGTGTAAATGTGGAGCGCCCAACTGCAGCGGATTCCTGGGAGTCAGACCAAAGGTAGGATTTACTAAACTCTTCTTTTTAAAGGAAAATACAGCGATAAAGTGTAACATAAAGTTAATATTTTGCACTGTCATCATGGCAAAGATAAATTAAATCAGTTATTAGGAATGAGTTATTAAAACTATTATGTTTACAAATGAGTTGAAAAAAAAACCTCTTTCCATTAAGCTAAAATTGGGGGGAAATGTACAGGGGGGCTAATAATTTGAGTCTTAAAAAACAAAATTCACACAGCGCGAAAAGCCTGTAATCTGACAAAGCTCTCTGATTGTTCAGAATCAGCCACCATCAGATGACAAGACACGGAAACTGAGGAGGAAAGTTTCAGGCAAGCGCAAGAGTCAGTCGGAGGTCACCAAGGAGCGAGAGGATGAATGTTTCTACTGTGGGGACGGAGGACAGATCGTGTCCTGTAAGAAACCCGGCTGCCCCAAAGTCTATCACGCCGACTGTCTGAATCTATCCAAAAGACCTGCAGGTACACACTTTTCTATCAAACATTAAAGAGCCCATATTATACATGAAATAGGGTCATATCTTGGTTGTAAGGGTCTCCAACAACAGTTTAATATGCATGCAAGGTCAAAAAACACTTTCGTGGTCTTATAATCTGCATTTATTTTTACCTAATTATCCCAGCGACTCCTGTATGAATCGTCCAGTGATTCATTTGTTCCCAAACCCCTCCTTAGCGCGAAGCTAATCTGCGCTGATTGGACCGATGACAGCCTGTTGCGATTGGTCGACTGCCT
Source organism: Danio rerio (assembly GCF_049306965.1). Lineage (NCBI taxonomy): Eukaryota > Metazoa > Chordata > Actinopteri > Cypriniformes > Danionidae > Danio > Danio rerio. The sequence goes on from NC_133189.1 coordinate 53,992,122, forward strand.
TCAGTCAGAGAGTGAAATGCCAAACAGCTAATCAGCAATATAAAAGTAATCACAGTTCATACACGCTCGATAGTGTAGGCGTGGATTTTAGCTGCCAGTGGGTCAATGTAAATACAGACTATGGACTTGAAAATTCAGACGACTGACTATTTTATTGAGCAAAAACTCCAAAAACAGTTGAGGAGATCTCCTAGCTTCTCACTCTGCTCTTTTCACAGACACACACACGCATATTGCACACGCACACACACACTCACACACACACACTACTCCCCGTCCACGGAGCTCCGTTAACAAAGCAGCACGCGTCGCGTTTTCAACGTGACTTTGCACGCGATAAGAGAATATAGCGAGTTAACCTGATACAGTACACTCGGTTACAAGTAACAAATCACAACTAAATACATTTGCAAGCTAGAGTAAACGAGGCAACTTTAATCGCACGTACTTACACTTGAGAAATGGAGGAAGAAACCCATCCTGACGTCCAGCAGTAAGTTACTCTTTACTGATCCTTCCTTTAACAAACGCAGATGAAGTATTCTTTGTAGCATGTAGTTTCCAGAAGTTTCCAGTAGTTTCCAACTGCTTGGTTATAATGCTGAGGTTTCATCTTTGGGTAGAGACTCAATATATCCATCTGCAGTGTGACTTCAGTCCACCGGCATGTTTGTGTGTGTGTGTGTGTGTGTGTGTGTCTCTGGGTTTCTACGTCAGAGGGCGGGGCCTCAGGTTTGAAATCTCCCGGGTTTGCGCATGCACGTGAATAACTTGGTTTCGTTCGTACGTCATGGCGAAACACCTAATGAATCGGTATCAAGGCGACTCGTTTGAAGCACTATGAGTCAACTCTTTTATAGATGAATCAACAGTTTTAAACACTGTATTCTTACAGATTTAAGCCTTAGCTGGATACTTCACTTCACTTAGAGCTGTGTTACACACTACATGGAGGGGAATTTTCAAAAACCCATAATATGGGCTCTTTAACATTAAATCATAGTGAATATAATAATGAAAGGATAATTCTCCTCCAAGGCATGTTGGCTTGGTGTCTAATGCATTAGTAAATGTTCAAATATGATCAAGCCATGTTCGATTTTACTTTGTGTCAGTAAATATATGGACTAATGGAACGTTATTGTAAAGTGTGACCAAATTGCTTTAGTAATACAGGGCTCCTAAGTGCTTGAAATTCAGACATGTGGGTTCAAGGCCTTTAAAGCGCAGGTGTCAAACTCAGTTCCTGGAGGGCCGCAGCTCTGCACAGTTAAATTCTAACCCTTTAAAAGCACACCTGATCAAACTAATTGAATCCTTCAGGCTTGTTTGAAACCTACAGGTGAGTGTGTTGGAGCAGGGTTGGAACTAAACTGTGCAGAGCTGCCGCCCTCCAGGAACTGAGGTTTACACCTATGCTTTAAAGGGTCATGAAACCTTTGTGTTGATCTCTGCTCTGTGGACTTTTGATGTTGAAAATTAAACTACAGTTTAACAGCGTGACTTTTATTGACATTTTAATAAATAACGTAATGTATAATAAATAATATATAGATAAAGAAGTCTGTAAAATAATAGAAAATGTTCTGGCACATTATTACAAGCCTTCTGTAGCGTAATATACAACACCAACCCAGACAATATAGGAAAGCAAACTATTACAAATGTTCATAAAAGTCACTTTTTCCAACTTTCCGAGGTTAAAAGTTGTTGGAAGAAAGATCAAGCTCTTATAATGAAATTCAAAAGCAATAATAAATAAATAAGTAAATAAAAATATGAATCACAAAATATGAAAACTGCTATTTCATGGATATTTTCCCACAGTGTATGAATAACAAAGGTACTTGATTTAAAATGTATAGGGCTTTAAAAAGTGCTTGAAAGTGATTGAATCTGGTGTCTATGAAAGAGCGGGAACCCTGGTAGTAGTAAATAAGGAAAAACTCACTATTAGGTGATCTATTATTTACGTTTTATGGTTTATACGTTCAGAATATTTGACTAGATATTTTTCAAGATACTAGTATTCAGCTTAAAGTGACATTTAAAGGCTTAATTAGGTTAAGGTTAGGGTAATTAGGCAGGTCATTGTATAACAGTGGTTTGTTTTGTAGACAATGCAAAACAAACATTGCTTAAGCGGGCTAATAATATTAACCTTAAAATAGTTTTAAAAAACTAAAACCTGCTTTTATTCTAGCTGAAATATAACAAATAAGACTGTCTTCAGAAGAGACGATATTATAGAAAATACTGCAAAAAATTCCTTTATCTGTCATTTGGGAACTATTTGATAGAGAAAGAAAATTGTAAATTTATTATTTTGACTTCAACTGTATATAGAATTCTTACACTCTAAAGAAAAACGCTGGGTTGTTTCATACCAAATTCGAGAAGAGTATGAGCATTACTAACAGAGTTGGGTTAAAAATGAAATTTAAAAAGATAACTTATTAGTTGCATGGAGGTCGGGGACAGTACCTCTGGACTGGGCAACTGAGGTGGTGGTCCCCATTTTTAAGAAGGGGGACCGGAGGGTGTGCTCCAACTATAGGGGAATCACACTCCTCAGCCTCCCGGGGAAAGTCTATGCCAGGGTACTGGAGAGGAGGATCCGGCCAATGGTTGAACCTAGGATCCAGGAGGAACAATGCGGTTTTCGTCTGGGCCGTGGTACAGTGGACCAGCTCTACACCCTCACCAGGGTGCTCGAGGGTTCATGGGAGTATGCTCAACCAGTCCACATGTGTTTTGTGGACTTGGAGAAGGCATTCGATCGTGCCCCTCGTGGCATTCTGTGGAGGGTGGTCAGGGAGTATGGGGTCAGAGGCGATCTGTATGAACAGAGTAGGAGTTTGGTTCGCATTGCCGGCAATAAGTCAGATTTGTTTCCAGTGCTGGTTGACCTCGGGCAGGGCTGCCCATTGTCACCAATTCTGTTCATAATTTTTATGGACAGAATTTCAAGGCGCAGCCTTGGGATAGAGGGGATCCGGTTTGGGGACCACAGGATTTCATCTCGTATTCGCAGACGTTGATCTGTTTGCTTCACCGAACATGGACCTTCAGCATACACTGGAGTGGTGTGCGGCCAAGAGTGACACGGCTGGAATGAGAATCAGCACCTCCAAGTCCGAGGCCATGGAGCTCCACTGGAAAAGGTGGTTTGCCATTTCCAGATTGGAGGAAAGTCCTTGCCCCAGGTGGAGGAGTTTAAGTATCTCTGGGTTTTGTTCATGAGTGAGGGAAGGATGGAACGTGGGATTGACAGGCGGATTGGTGCAGCTGCAGAAGTAATGAGGTCGATGTACCGGTCCATTGTGGTAAAGAAGGAGCTGAGCTCTCAAAGCCAAAACTCTCGATTTACCGGTCAATCTACGTTCCTACTCTCACCTATGGTCATGAGCTTCGGGTCATGACCGAAAGGACAAGATCTCGGTTACAAGCGGCCGAAATGAGTTTCCTTCTAAGGGTGGCAGGGCGCTCTCTTATGGATAGGGTGGGGAGCTCTGACACCCGGGAGGAGCTCGGAGTAGAGCGGCTGCTCCTCCACATCAAGATAAGTCAGCTGAGGTGGCTCGGGCATCTGTTTCGGATGCTTCCTCGACGCCTACCTAGGGAGGTGTTCCAGGCATGTCCCACCAGGAGGCGGCCTCGGGGAAGACCCAGGACACGCTGGAGGGACTATGTGTCTCGGCTGGCGTGGGAACGCCTCGGGATCCCCCCTGAGGAGCTTGAGGAAGTGCCTGGGGAGAGGGAAGTCTGGGGTTCTCTCCTAAGACTGTCCTTTTGACGTCCTTCAGGGGGATCAAGTGTTGATTAGGGGAGTCAAACCCCTCTGTAATTTGCAACCTGATCACCTCCACTTCTTCACAATGTGTTAATTAGAGCTGAATCCTCTCTTGTGTTTTTCAGGTCGCTGGGAGTGCCCGTGGCATCAGTGTAATGAATGCGGCAGAGAAGCGGCGTCCTACTGCGAGATGTGTCCCAACTCCTACTGCGAGCAGCACCGCGAGGGAATGCTCTTCATATCCAAACTGGACGGCAAACTGTCCTGCAGCGAACACGACCCCTGCGGCCCAGATCCTCTGGAACCGGGCGAGATTCGAGAGTATGTTCCCAGTACATCCATTGTAGGTCAAGCGCCCAATATGTCAGCATCTGGCAGGATAACCCAGCCTGCACTTCCACCCGCAGCACCGCTCTTCATTCCCGCTCAAAACAGACCAGCGTTTCAATCCCAAAGAGACCCGTATGGAGACGAAGTGGTGGATAACATTTTACCTTCATCATCTCCTAAAGACATCAAGGAGGAAGATATGAGTGACGGAGAGGTGGTGTTTGAAGAAGAAGAAGAAGATCTTGAGCTTGTGGATGATGAAGAGGATGAAGAAGAAATCGACTGCAGAGGAATGGGTTTGGAGGATGAAGAGGAGGAGGAGGAGGAGTTTGAAGACTATGAGGATGACTTCGTTAATGTTGACTTTGTAGGAACCGAGGATGGGGATGAAGTGGAAGGAGACGAACAGGAAACATCATGGGATGAGTTGGTGGAAGCAGAAAAATGAGCTTGATTCTTCTGGATATGACCTGTGACTGACGACCCGCAGGGAAATCAGCCGCCGTTGTTTTTCCGATTGGTTCAAGCATCGGTTGAGAACGATGAACACCTGTGATACACTGATCTCGCTATGAGCTTGCCTTCTCAACCCAAGTCCTCTTGGAGAATCCTCATAGAGGGTCGGATCTGGTGCTGTGGGATTGTGACTTCAGTCCGTTTGTTGGATAATAATGATTAGTGTCTGGTGCTCTTTTACTTTTTACATTTTCCTCCTGGAATTGTTTACATTCTCTGACCTGAACAGAAGGATGACCTCACGGGGGTTTAAAATGGCGCATCATGGACCGTTCTGTTGTTGTCTTACTTAGGAAATCTGAATATAGGTTATGATTATCAGTTTTTATGAACAAGTCTGATCGTTTATGAACGGTTTAGACACATCATCCCACACAATTATGGTTTTTAAGGGTTAGTTCACGCAAAAAAAATGTTTAATTATTCCATTATTTATGGCGCTCAAGGCATCTTATAGATTTAGATGACTTCTTTAATTGAATCCAATTGGACTTGGGATTTTTCAGCTCGACAATGACGATTGGCTGTCCATAAAATCTAAAAAAAAAAAAAAAAAAAGTGCATCCATCCATCCATAAAAAGTGCCTCACATTGATCCAAGGGCTAGATAAAAGTCTCATTTAGTAAAATCTATGCATATTTTTAAGAAAAATATCCACATTTAAAACTTTGCAGACTGTTTTGTGTAACTTCCAGCAACTTCCATCCTTATATGTGTACTTATTGGTGCATTAGCGCCACCAGCTGGACATTAATGTGTTTTCTTTGTCTTTTTTTGTTGTGTTTGTGTTCCTTTTAACTATGCACACCATGTTTCTCAACCACGTTCCAAGAGGACCACCAGCACTGCTTGTTTTAGATGTCTCCGTCACACCCATTACAGGTCTTTCAGTCCCTGCTAATGAGCTGATGGTCTGAATCAGGTGTGTTTGATTAAGGAGACATGGAATATGTGCAGAGCTGGTGGTCCTCCAGGAACATGGTTGAGAAACACTGCACTTAAGCATAGATGTTAAACTCTTACTCCTAGTAGAGTGCTTCGGGCTTGTTTGAAACCTACAGGTAAGTGTGTTTAACTGGGGTTGGAACTAAACTGTGGAGCTTTGGCCCTCCAGGAACTAGATTTGACACCTATGCTTTAGCGCAGTGTTTCTCAACCATGTCCCTGGAGGACCACCAGCACTGCATGTTTTAGATGTCTCCGTTGTCTGTCACACCCATTACAAGTCTTTCAGTCTCTGCTGATGAGCTGATAATCTGAATCAGGTGTGTTTGATTAAGGAGACATGGAAAATGTGCAGAGCTGGTGGTCCTCCAGGAACGTGGTTGAGAAACACTGCACTTAAGCATAGATGTTAAACTCTTACTCCTAGTTGAGTGCTTCGGGCTTGTTTGAAACCTACAGGTAAGTGTGTTTAACTGGGGTTGGAACTAAACTGTGGAGCTTTGGCCCTCCAGGAACTAGATTTGACACCTATGCTTTAGTGCAGTGTTTCTCAACCACGTTCCTGGAGGACCACCAGCACTGCATGTTTTAGATGTCTCCGTTGTCTGTCACACCCATTACAGGTCTTTCAGTTTCTGCCAATGAGCTGATGGTCTGAATCAGGTGTGTTTGATTAAGGAGACATGGAAAATGTGCAGAGCTGGTGGTCCTCCAGGAACGTGGTTGAGAAACACTGCACTAAAGCATAGGTGTCAAACTCTTACACCTAGTTGAGTGCTTCAGGCTTGTTTGAAACTTACAGGTAAGTGTGTTTAATTAGGGTTGGAACTAAACTGGAGCTTTGGCCCTCCAGGAACTAGATTTGACACCTATGCTTTAGCGCAGTGTTTCTCAACCATGTCCCTGGAGGACCAACAGCACTGCATGTTTTAGATGTCTCCTTTGTCACACCCATTACAAGTCTTTCAGTCTGCTAATGATCTGATGGTCCGAATTAGGTGTGTTTGGTTAAGGAGACATGGAAAATGTGCAGAGCTGGTGGTCCTCCAGGAACGTGGTTGAGAAACACTGCACTTAAGCATAGATGTTAAGCTCTTACACCTAACTGAGTGCTTCAGGCTTGTTTGAAACCTACAGGTAAATGTGTTTAATTAGGGTTGGAACTAAACTGTGGAGCTTTAGTCCTTCAGGAACATGATTGAAAAACACTGCGCTAAAGCATAGATGTCAAACTTAGTTCCTGGAGGGCTGCAGCTCTGCACAGTTTAGCTTTAACCCTAATTAAACACACCTGATCAAACTAATTGAGCCCTTCAGGCTTGTTTGAAACCTACAGGTAAGTGTTTGAGCAGGGTTGGAGCTACACTGCAGAGCTGTGGCCCTCCAGAAACTGGATTTGACACTGTGCACTAAATATATTTTAAAATACACACTCCAGTCCAGCTGGAGGCGCTAATGCACCAAAAATACATCTCAAAATAAGGAGATTAATGAATGCCACTCGCCTGAAGTTACACAAAATTGTTTATGTAGTCTTAAATATTGATGTTTTCTTATAAAAACACATGGATTCACTAAAGGAGATGTTTATTTAGCTTATGAAGCATTTTTTATTATGAATGGATGCACTTTATTGGGCTTATTTTGATCAGTCGTTGTCATTGTTGAGCTGGAAAAGAATAAGATTGTTTATAAAACATCTTCAATTGGATTGGACTGAAAGAAGAAAGTCATATACACCTATAAGATGCCTTGAGGGTGAGTAAATCAAGGGATATGAAAATTTTTTAGGTGAACTAACCCTTTAAACGCCACAGTTTGCAGTACTTGAACTGATTTCTCCAGGTCTGTCTGTCAGTGAGTCTACACAATGTCTACATGTTATAGGAGTTTCATACAACTGATTTGTAAACAAGAAAAAGAGTCAAAAGGAATATAGGAAATACAACATTCCCAGCTTGATTTCAATCATGCACTTTTGTGTTTTCGTCATTTGTTTCAGCTGTCAGCAAGCGACTGAAGAAACTTTAGTAGTCTAGAGGAGTGATTGTGTTGTTTTTCTCCATTCTCGTGGCCTTTGAGTCTTCATGCTTTTAGAAAAGATGAGTTTCTGCTTCTTCGTTGGATGCTACGCAAGGCCTGCTCGTATTTAAAGGGAGGGATTTTAATTCACTCCAAAATGAAAGTTTCCTGTTAATTGACTCACCAAATGATCCAAGATCCATTTCTGAGTGGACTGTCACTTTCAATTCCACCACCTTCTCAAAATTATAATCGGAAATAGCTCATTTTCAATGTGTGAGAAATTCTGGGTTCACATGTTGGATTTGTGTCTGTGATCTTTTGTGCCTCTGAATGTTTTGCAATCTTTTTACACTGCAAAAAAAAAAAAAAATGCTTTTCTTGCTTAGATTTTTTGGTCTTGTTTCTAGTCTAAATATCTAAAATTTCTTATATCAAGAAGCATTTTATAGACAAGCAAAACATATTGTCTTGTTTTGAGAAATAATGTGCCAATATTAAGTGAGTTTTACCTTGAAACACGCTAAATAATCTGCCAATGGGGTGTTTAAATTAATCTTGTTTTTTGTTTTGACGTAAGATTAATTTACTGACCCCATTGGCAGATTATTTAGCTTGATTTAAGGAAAAACTCACTTAATATTGGCATATTATTTCTTAAAACAAGACAATATGTTTTGCTTGTCTATAAAATTCTTCTTTATTTAGGAATTTTTCGATATTCAGACTAGAAACAAGACAAAAAATCAAAGTAAGAAAACCATTTTTTGCAGTGTAGAGATCAGGAGAAAACTCCTAAGCATCATTCATACACATTAAACACAGCATTTTGGGGGGTATGTACCAAATTTCAAGCTGAAATATTTAGCATGCATTTATATTTGGTGATTATAGGTGCATTAACATTGAAAGGATGTTAAAAAGCATATTTTGTCAAATGTACCCCCAAAAATGAATGTTTACTTTATTAATAGACATGTTAGCCATGCTGGAACTTCATGTAGTCATATTTTGGTTTCAATTTGCAGTAGGGTTTAAGATTGTAAATCTAAATTTTCCATCATTTAATTATCTGAAATGATGAAAGCACCTTTTGTTGGCCAAAAAATATAAATATCATTGAGCTCCAGGAACAATCCCTGACTGAAGAGGAAACTGCCTCATAATGAAGAACTGTTTTTGCAAATGGAGAATTTTCCATGACTGATATTCAATGTGTTTCAATGCCTTTAGGCCTTATGCTCATTATTTCTGTATCTCTTTTTGCAACCCAATCATTCAGGCGCTTTTTTAAAAAGCAGTTTTTTTTTTTTTATCATCATAAAACTTTGTACTTCGCTTTTCTTAGCTGCGTTTCTTTCAGTCATGCTTTTCGTGTCTTTGTATTTATGGACCTTGTATAATCTTTTCCACTTGTTTTTTGTGTTTTCTGTATGCTTGTTGAATCTGCGCTCTCTGACACCGTGAGGACGATGAAATGCAGACGACAGTTTCCTGAGGACATTTGGGCAAAACGTTTGCTGCCATGATAAACTCATGATTTTGTACTGTACCTTGTGCATAATAAATATTATAAGTAAAATTTTACAATAGAAAGCAGCTTCTAGTGGTGTTTTTTAATTTTGTGTTTCAATTCAAATAAATGTTCAGCGATATTTGTGTTAAGTCTGAGACATGGACTTATTTGCATATATAAACAAATCATTTATTCTGTTTTATATATATATATATATATATATATATATATATATATATATATATATATATATATGTACTTTATTAGGTACACCTGTCCAACTGCTTGTTAACGCACATTTCTAATCAGCCAATCACATGGCAGCAACTCAATGCATTTAGGCATGTGGACATGGTCAAGATGATCTGCTGCAGTTCAAACCGAGCATCAGAATGGGGAAGAAAGCTGATTTAAGTGACTTTGAACGTGGCATGGTTGTTGGTGCCAGACGAGCTGGTCTGAGTATTTCAGAAACTGCTGATCTAAGATTTTAACGCACAACCATCTCTAGGGTTTACAGAGAATGGACAAAAAAAGAAAATATCCTGTGAGCAGCAGTTCTGTGGGAGCAAATACCTTGTTGTAGTGGTGGGCAAAGCGAGGCTTCGTGAAACACTGAAACTATCGAAGCAAATGTGTCGAAGCTTCGAAACGTTTCGAAACACCACTCTACGGTGACACCTAGTGGTCATTTTATTTGTATTGCACTGAAACAGCTTCAGCAAAGAACAGTTGAGCAAATTGAGGTATCAAACCCCACTTTGTAGCAGTGAATTATCAAATGGTTTAGTCGAGCGGTTAGAGTTTGGGCCTACCATGCGGGAATAATGGGTTCGAATCCAGACTAACAAAATTGTTTTGAAATGCTTTAATACCAGTTGGTAATGCTTTGTTATTGTATCGTTTTGTTTCAACATTGCTCTGACATACGAATAAACACCTTGTAAATAAATTTGTATTGTTTTGTTCATAAAACAGGGTTGTTACTAGATCGGATAAAGTTGTGGCCAGATGTTAACAATAATTATTTATATTATTAATTAAATTTCCCATTGTATTTTATTAATGTCTATCCAAAACCGAAACTGATCACTGTACTGTAAAAATATTAATTATTGTTTTACAGTGTTACAAAAATAATGCTAAATTGATGGTGTATCCGCAGCTGTATCCTATCTAGACTACATCATAAAACAGTAACAATTAAAATACATAAAATCATGATTTTGGAGTATTTGTACTAGTCGAGATTCGAACCCAAAATAAATTTGAATTACAGTACCATAGTGCACACCAGAGGTGGGACCAAGTCATTGTTTGGCAAGTCACAAGTAAGTCTCAATTCATTGCCCTCAAGTCCCGAGTCAAGTCCCGAGTCAAGACAGGCAAGTCCCGAGTCAAGTCCCGAGTCAAAGGCAACAAGTCTCAAGTCAAGTCCAAAGTCCTGCAGTTTGATTTTCGAGTCTTTTCGAGTCTTTTTAACAGAAAAATAAAATATATACAGATTAGGTATGGTTGTAAGATCTGTATTAATTAAACAAACCTTTTTTTATTAAAGAACATTGCTTAGATATATAAAAATACAAATGCGATTTTCTGAAAAAGTACTGAACAGTGCTGCGCCTCGTCTCCACAGCATAATGCACAAGAACGAGTTCCACCAAAAAAAGACTCCATTTTGCCTCACATCACACAGAAATTGCAGGTCTACTGCTGTCTAATTCATTAAGTTTAGTTGTGCTATGTTATGTCTTCGGTGATCAACTTGTGATTAACCAAAATTACATAACCTCAATGTGGTAGCAGTAGACCAACTCCTGTATATGCTGCAAAGTTAAATTGAGTGAAATTGGAATTTTGTCAATTGAATCTGGTGTGTGCTAAAGAGATGGAGTTGCAAATCCGTCTAGCAGCAATGTAAAATGGTACTGTAGCACATATTGTTAATGAAGTAGGCTACTTCATACAAACAATAAAGTTGTTTTCTTCACATAACGTTGAAGAGCTTTGCTCTCTACCTTGTGTGATGCTCGTGCACAGATTTCCTCTGTTTGTGGACAAAACTGATTGCGAGTTCTCAAATTTTCTCTCGCTCTCAAATATGCACTGCTCACACACAAATTTTCTTGAGCGCTCTCAGAGATTATATGCAGACTCACAATTTGTGTCGTGTTCCCTCTTCCTTTCATGCTTTTTGATATGATTCATATTGCTGCACTGTTTAATAACAATAACCAAAATACTAAAATAGACTTATATATTAAATGTTTAATCTAATAAACCATAACATTTTTGGTTGTTTTATATGATGAGATATTTTCAGTTTCAAACACTTAAAGACAGAGAATAGACCAGTGGTGCCCCCCTGAAAATTTGCTTAAGGGGGGCCAGAAGAGGCCAGCAACGTCAGTGGCACCAATCAATCCACAATAATTTAGTGGCTGCTATTTATTTATTGAAATATTGCATTGTATTGCATTTATGTAAGTAGATTTAAATAAATAATGTCAACAGCAAAATCATATCGGGTTGGCCACAGGGGTGGCTAGAGTTTACACAGGGGTAACACCCCTTGTAAAGGGGTTTACACCACTATAAGGCACCCCTGGAATAGATGTTGGATGTAAAGAATACATTTTATTTTAAAAGCATTTAAACAAAAACTAATGCAAGCAGAAATGTAACTGTGATAAAAATAAGGAAACACTTGATAAGGTATTATAGCCTACTGTACTATTCACTCTTCAAATAAATCTCACTATCAATCTCATTTTATCATGGCAGCTAAAATAAAGTAAACTAGTGTCTGCTGGCTTCCACTTTACTGATGAGATTGTGGAGGACATTTTCCATGTCATCCTCTTCATTTTGAGGAAAGCTGTGCCACAGGGCCCCTGAACACGTATATTGGCATGTACTGTGTTTTGAACAGTAGCCTACTACAGTAAAGAACTTCAATTGATCAGTTGTGGTAATACTATAGTTGCTATGGTAACACAAGTGTAATATAAACAAATTACCCAGTGCTGTATTATTTTACAATATAGGGTATTTTATACTACAAATCACTACACTTTAATGTAGTAAAACTACACTTTGTATTATTTTATCTGTTCACTATTGGTAATACTACTGTATTATGAAGCATTAATTAACAAGTCGTAAATAATACTAGCCTAAAACATAAGTATAATACAAGTATACAACAAGTATAATACTCAAAAACACTAGAATTTATTAAAGAATTTACCTTAACCTTTTAGTTTTTTGTGTATTGTTAATAAATAGTAAAGCAAGAAAGAAACCATATCAACATTCTTGAAATAACCCTTCGCTAAGCTTCGCCCTCCTTAGTTACTGTTGCTACGCCTGTCAAGCTTTCATGCCTGGCACATCTCTTACAGTGTGTATGCGCTGGTGTCAGACATTCCCAAGGATTTAATTAGTCATTTTTGGCAAACAGGTGAGATATCTGAGAAAGCCAGACAAAAGAGGACTGCAGTATACATTACAGGGGTATATTCACAACATAATAGCAACTGATTAGAAAATAATTTGATCAAAATTGAAGCAAGGTTAGCCTAGCCACCTCATACGCTGAACATTCAACAGCATAGTTCATGCACAGCAGGAGAGGTGAAAGTATAAAATAATCTAATAACCTAAGAAACTGATGGATTTGTGCCGAATATTAGCATCATTGACCCATAACAGTGTACAGTACCTATTACTGTCAGCATGTTTGTGTGCTCTTTATCCAGTTTTTATTCAAATTTGCAGTTAAGTGGAAGAAAAAAATTGAAATGCACATTAAAGTATAAATAACAGAAGTGAACAAATAGATTTTTCCTACCAGCAAATATTAGTGTATGTATTTATATGCGTTACAATAGCAAGGGTTTAAACTAAGCAGTGCTCACAGAGTTCAACGCTAAGGATTTTTTCTACTGGCCCAATCGGGCCAGTGGTTCTGATTTTTACTTGCCCAGCCCAAATTTCCACTGGCCCCACCAAAAAAAAAAAAGAAGTTAATCGCTTTTTGAATGTGCGTGTGTGTGTGTGTGTGTGTGTGTGTGTGTGTGTATACACACACACACACACACACACACACACACACACACAGTTGATTTCAGAATTATTAGTCCCCCTAAATTATTAACACCCCTGTTTATTTTTTTCCCCAATTTCTATTTAACAGAGAACAGATTTTCTCAGCACATTTCTAAACATAATAATTTTAATAACTCATCTCTAATAACTGATTTATTTTATCTTTGTCATGATGACTGTAAATAATATTTTACTAGATATTCTTCAAGACACTTCTATACAGCTTAAAGTGACATTTGAAGGCTTAACTAGGGTAATTAGGTTAACTAGGCAGGTTAGGGTAATTAGGCAAGTTATTGTATAATGATGGTTTGTTCTGTAGACAGTCTGAAAAACAATTAGCTTAAGAGGCTAATAAATTTTTACCTTAAAATGGTTAAAAAAATGTTTTTATTCTAGCCAAAATAAAACAAATAAGATTTTGTTCAGAGGAAAAAATATTATCAGACAAAATATCAACATTTTTTTGCTTTGTTAAAAATCATTTAGGAAATATTTTAAAAAGAAAAAAACAAAAAACAAAAGGGGGCTAATAAATCTGTATATATATTTACGGTAATTTTTAAAATGTTTAAGGAAAACTATTCAGTTCATCAAGGCTATATTTATAAATGTAAAAAAGGTGTAATTGTTAAATATTTATTAAAATTTTAAATAACTGCTTTGTTATTGTATTTAGTTTCAAATAAAATAATTACTCCAGACATTATTGATTTTATAACTATTACCATTAATAAATATAATAATAATTAATATTAGTGATTTCTGAAGGATCATGTGACTGGAGTAATGAAGCTGAAATCTCATCTTTAGAATCACTGGAATAAATGAATAAATTAAATGATAAACTACTTTTGAACAATTATTTTATAGTGCAACATTTCACAATTTGTATTTATGATGAAATAATTTCAGCCTTGGTGAGCAGAAGAAGCTTATTTTAACATATTTAATCACACTGACCCCAAACTTTTGTGTATTGTGTATAGAATATTTTATAAGTGAAAATGTGCACTTTAATTTTAACAACCCACAGACATAGTCACCAAATACAAATCGAGGTCAGACTTTCTCATATATACAGAGCCTCATTTCAATTGTCAGGTTTTGTAGAAATCGATCAATTGAATTAATCAATCTATTAAAGAAACGTTGACTATAATTCTGTATTTTAGGCTTAAATTATAGAGAGACATAGCAGATAAACCGATACTGCATCAGATCAATGTAAATCTTTCTTTCGAGCTGTCAGTGCGGAAATGAACAAAACAACAGGCCTAATACAACATTTTATACGATTAAAATATGGAAAAATTAACAGATAGTAATTTCGGTCAATTTTCCTGACGGATAAACCGAGATCAGGCTGGATAAACAGCTCTCGGTAATATTTCAGCATGCTTTCACTTTCGCATTTACCGGTAAGAATGACATCTCGCCCTGCTCATCATTCCCTCTTCATATAGCCGTATATATGGCTATTACACGATCATGATACACTGTGATATAGCCTGGGTCGTTAGTTCGTTGCATTGTTTTGTTTTCTCGCTACAATCGATACGCTCAATAGGACAGAGACCGCGTCTTATTCAGGCGATCTTGGACTGATTGATTTGGCGCGGAAGCGAGCGCAACTGCTGGATATATGCTAAAAAAACGCGCTAACGGGTGAAACGAGACAGCTTCCGAAACAAACGTCTATGTGTGAAAGCACCGTAAGATTGTATTTGCACACAATTGACAGACAGTCGCAGCACGCAGCTCTGGCTCGATCTGGCAGGCAAAAAGGCAGCAGCTGGCCCGATCGAGCCAGTAACATTTTGTTCACTGGCCCGAGTGTCTCGCACGCTGGCCCCGGGCCATCGGGCAGTCCTTATTGTCGAGCCCTGGCTCATAGTATCGAGTGGAAAAAGACCGCTGGGAAGCATAACCTGCTTTGTTTTTTTTTTTTTTTTTTTTTTTTAAAGAAACAGTTTAGTTCTGTTTAGGATAAGAGGAATGTGAGTTATTGCCACCTATCATTGAATGTGAATATCGAAAACAAAACCAACTTAGCTTAACTCCTTTACAGCCCCTCACACAGCTTGATCCACGCTGGCATTTCTCCTCTTGGGCTTTGGTTTTGAAAAGGGAAAAAATCCCACCACCCAGTCCAAACTTTTAGGATAGCGGGTGTCAGATTTTCACAATCCAATTGCGCAACGATTTGGCTTGTTTCCCTCGCTCGAAAGCTTGACAGAGCCTCTGCCCGTAGCTACGATTGGTAAGCCGCGATTGGTGGGTGGCGGTTTTTGGGCGTGGCTTAGCGAAGGGTCAGTTTAACAGGATCCCGTGAGAGCAAAAGCACTAAAGGTATGAGACGCCATCGTAAACAAAAGTCAAGCGAACGCAAAGAGACTGAATGCACGAGAGAGAGAGAGAGAGAGAGAGAGAGAGAGAGAGAGAGAAAGAGAGCGAGTATTGGCTCGATATCAAGTTCAAATTCAAATTCTCTCTGCGTTCGCTTGACTTTTGTCCGCTCCGGCGCCTCATAGTAGTCACGTTGGATACTGTCGAATCAAAACAATCTACCGTGCTTCGATTGGACGTCATGCCGAAAGCGCGCATGCTCACACACGCGCGCGCGCATGCTGTCACACACACGCACACATAAACGGGGAGAGAGAGAGAGAGCGGTCCATGTCAACATACTTTTTTATCGTTGGGCGTTTCATGGGAAGCAGCAAGTCTTTACAAGTCAATAGGGGCAAGTCCTAGTCAAAGTCCAAGTCATTTATGTTCAAGTCCAAGTCGAGTTGCAAGTCTTTTTATATTTTGTCAAGTCGAGTCTAAAGTCATCAAATTCATGACTCGAGTCTGACTCGAGTCCAAGTCACATGACTCGAGTCCACACCTCTGGTGCACACGCACAGCCCACTAGGCCATACAGGACAGAAACTTAATGAAGATCATGCCAGTCAAATGCAGATTCTCCGGGTCTTGAAACGCCTTTGAAATGATCGATGCTTTGAATCGCTTTTGTCACGTGACCAAGTGTTTCGAAACACTTTAGTCACGTGACCTGGATGTTTCGGATCATGCTTCGGTGCAGTGTTTTGAAACACTTGCGCTTCGGGATCTCGACACTGTCGAAACGTCAGTTTCACGTCAGCCATCCCTACCTTGTTGATGCCAGAGGTCAGAGGAGAATGGCCAGACTGGCTCCAGCTGATAGAAAGGCAACATTAACTCAAATAAGCACTCGTTACAACCGAGGTCTGCAGAAGAGCATCTCTGAACACACAACACATCCAACCTTGAGGCAGATGGGCTACAGCAGCAGAAGACCACACCGGGTGCCACTCCTGTCAGCTAAGAACAGGAAACTGAGGCTACAATTCACACAGGCTCACCAAAACTGCACAATAGAAGATTGGAGAAACGTTGCCTGGTCTGATGAGTCTCCATTTCTGCTGCCACATTCGGATGCTCCGGTCAGAATTTGGCCTCAACAACATTAAAGCCTGGATCCATCCTGCCTTGCATCAATGGTTCAGGCTGCTGGTTGTGGTGTAATGGTGTGGGGGATATATTCTTGGCACACTTTGGGTTCTTTAATATCAACTGAGCATCATCTCCTTACCCGAGTATTGTTGCTGACCATGTCCATCTCTTTATGAGCAGAGTGTCTCCATCTTCTGATGGCAACAAATCTACATATAATCTCGTTTGTGGGGTAGATATTGTGTAACGCTTTTAAATGTACTGTAAATCTTTAACTTTGTTGTGAACACAAAATTTGTAATGTAAGAGTGAAGATTTTATCCAATTAGTTTGATCTATTACAGAATTCCAAAGACATTTTCCTGGATTGATTCTTTTCTTTGACTGAAACATATTTCCTATATTTTTATTACTACATTTTAGGTCGTAAATGCATTTGTCTTCAACATCATCAGGGGAAATTTTTTATTTATTTATTTATTTATTATTAGAACGTTCAACAAGAATACAAAAATCTACAGAAAAGGTACAAAACCTATGACAACAAAAGTAGACAATGGAACAAAACAACAAAAAGACAAAACTAAAGAATATGCCAGGGGGAAATATGAATTACAAAAATCACTTTAGATCTACCTTAAAGCAAGGTCACAGTGATGTTTACAAGATCACATACAATGCAGTCATCTGGGTATTATAAAAAAGAGACAATACTGTAAGATTCACATAGTGTTACTGATTTTAAAGCTTTGACATTGCTGGAGTTAGAGATTATATTTTAATAATATTTCAAATCTTTACAAAAAATAAGAAAAAGGGGCTTTACGGACAAAAATTTGCATTTGTGTATAAAACATTTAGCTGGTAAAATAAACAGATTTATTAAAAAATATTTATCTTTAAGTTTATCAACATGATAAAAACCAAATAAAACATCCTTGTATGTCAAAGAAAAATTATATAAAAGAGAGACACGTATAAATAAACTGAATTCTTTCCAGAAAATCTTAATATGGGCACATTCCCAAAAAAGATGATCGACAATCTATTATTCTACAAAAGGAAAAATGTAACAATAATAATAATACATTTTATTTAAAGGCGCCTTTCTAGCAACTCAGGGACACCGTACAATCAACAAGAGCAATAAAACAACAAGAGAAATAATAAAATATAGACAGCAATAGTGCAAATGAAATTAAGTATTTAAAGCCATCTTAAATAAGTGGGTTTTGAGTCTGATTTTTTGGGGGTTTTGAGTGGCTGAATGCTCTGTTGCCCTTAGTTGAAAGGGGAGAAGAGGGAACAGACAAGTGGAGGGAGGAAGAAGATTGCAGGGTGCGAGAAGGAACAGAAATGTGGATGAGGGCAGACAAATATGGAGGGGCGAGATTGTGGATGGCTTTGAATGTTAACATCACGATTTTAAAGTCAATTGGAAAATGAACAGGTAACCAATGAAGCTGCTGCAGGACAGGGGTGATATGATGAGAAGAAGGGGTTCTGGTGATGATACGGGCAGCTGAGTTCTGGACCAACTGAAGCTTACGGAGAGATTTATAAGTGAGACCAAAGAGAAGAGAGTTGCAGTAATCTAAACGAGATGTGACAAGGCTATGAACGAGAACAGCAGTGGCATGAGGGGTAAGAGAAGGGCGGAGACGGTTAATGTTGCGTAGGTGGAAGTAAGCAGACCGGGTGATGTTATTGATGTGAGAATCAAAAGATAGGGTGCTATCAAGGATGACAGCCAGATTCTTAACCTGTTCAGAGGGATAAATGAAACAGTCGTCAATTGAGAAAGAAAAGCTGTCAGTTTTGGAGAGTGTTAAATGGTACCCACAAGCAAAACCTCAGTTCTTGAACTATTTAACTTGAGGAAGTTAAGAGAGAGCAAGGATTTTATTTCTGCTAAGCAGACTGTAAGGGATGTAGGTGGAAAACAAGAAGAGGGTTTGCCAGAGAATTTTGTAGATCCTTTTCAGGAAGCATTTTTTTAAATATAAACATTCACTGGATAGCAACTTGAAGGAAACCTCTTTAACCTTATTTGTAATTAGAAATTTGTTGGGTAAAGACCACACAATCTTCCAAGGAATGTCATGAAATAAAATATTCATTCATTCATTTTCTTGTCAGCTTAGTCCCTTTATTAATCCGGGGTCGCCACAGTGGAATGAACCACCAATTTATCCAGCAAGTTTTTACGCAGAGGATGCCCTTCCAGCCGCAACCCATCTCTGGGAAAGGAAATAAAATACTCCAGTGAAATATGACATGAGGAATAGAGGTTATTTCATTCTGAAATGATGCCGAATCTTTCTATTTCTGAGAGAAGGGTAAAGCGTGAAACAAATGTTTCCAATCACTGTTATACAAGCATTAATTAATGAAGTAAAAGGGAGAACAGAATGAAGAGAGTTTTTAAAAGGGTAATAGCTCCACTGGGAATTGCGTCCATAACGATGGCAAACTCTCGTGGGGTTATAGGAACACAGTATTTACTTAAGAACTCAGAATAAGAGAGTAAATGACCATTATTATTAAAAAGTTGAGAAACTAAGCAAATATTGTTCCTAAACCAATTAGGAAAAAATATAGATTTGTTTTTATAAGAAATTTCATGGTTATTCCAGATATAATAGCCTACTTATGGGGACTGAAGTTGTGTTTATATATTAAATGCCATGCTAATAATACTTGCTTATGGAAATTGGATAATTTAATACATTAAATTATGGAGACATTATAATTACATACTAATAAATAAGGGAGACCACCAACTTTGGAAAAAATACACTTGGGAATTACATTCCAAAGGGAATCAGGATCATTCAAAAGTTGCCTCAAACAATTTATCTTGAAAGTATTATTCATAGAAGAAAAATCAAGAAAGTTTAGACCCCCATAATCAACATCCTCAGGGAAATGTGCTTTTTTTTTATTTTATTTTTTTTATTGATCAAAAAGTGGTGTACAGAGTTATGCATAAAACAGTATACAATGGAATTAGCAACAAAAATTAATCGTCTACATGAAGTATTTTTTCCAGTAGTTGAGATGTCTTAATAGCTTTGGTATTACTTTGTACAGCAGTGAGGGAATCATAAAAAAAAGTTTTAGATCAATGAAAAATAGCTAGTTTAAAATTTGGTACAGTCAGCAGACATTTTGTTTTGTGGATGTGATACTTTCCAAATAAAATAAGAATTTTAGTTATTTTTTTGTCCATTTCCAGTAATCCAGAGTTGCAATTCGTAAATAAAACCATGCCACATAGCAAAATTTCTCTGGCCCAGCTCTGGCCCACACAATCAGGTTTTGCTTGGCCCACATGCCACAGTGAATTACGGTACATGACTGGACCAAATCTGGCTTCCAGACAAGGGCCAAACACAGACCATATCTGGGCCAAGTCTCAGCCAAGTTAATAACTCATAACTGGGTCTGAACTGGGCCAGATATGTTGGTGTGTCACGATTGCAATGAAATTGATAAACCCATGGAGTGATGCGCTTTAGGCACACTATGGGCACGCTTTTTCTCAAAGTGACCTGATTGGTAGAATTTTTTTTCTTTACTCAAAAATGATTTTAGTGTATTTTAAATGTGGGTCAAGACTGGCCAAACTCACATGGCCCACTTATCAAAATTTTAAATCTGGGCCAAATACTACGTTTTACATCTGGCCCAAATCTTGTGTGCCGCCTTAAAAACGGTGCCACCTCTGCCAAACCCGGGCCATGTTTGGCCCACATGCTGTTTGCCAGTGCCGGATGAATGCCTGCTGTGCCAGCTTTTTGCCAAATCTGGGCCAGAATTCTTTGCTACTAGGGATTTGCTCAGTTATACTGATCAATTTATTAAACACTTCAAACAGTAGAAAGGAAACTTAGGACCAAAACCGTTTTGTGTAACTGCAACTGAAAAATAAATGAAGAATTGTTTCCGGTTCCATTTTACAAAAACAACACAAGGGTGAAAAACCTTGCTTAAACGTACTTCTAAAATCATCGCATGGATAATATCTATGTAATATTTTAAAATTAGTTTCTTTTACTTTATTAGGAATTATGTATTTTGTAATATCTGACCAGATTTTTGGGGGAAAGAAGAATGAAGGGAATGCTTGTTTCCATTTAACCATTGCAAGGGGAATGTGCTTTGCTCGTTTTTCGTAAAAGCAGATGCACCTCCAAGCCGCAGCAGGCAGCAGAGCGGCCGAGTCCAGATAAACAGCTCACTGCAGCGCTTCAGGGACGTCTGCTGGTGAACTGGTGTCAAACAGGCAAGAACATTCTGTTTTATTTTATTTACACGTTTAATTTAACATAATAAAATTAATTCGACATCACCAATACAGAGATCTTCCTTCAAAACAGTCGCAAGTGTCAGTGTATGTGTTGAATTTGCGACCATTACACTCGTAGTGATGGCTAGATTTTTGTCCCGGTTATGCTAGCATGCTAACTGATTGTTTTGATCACATAGTTTGTCATTCCAGCCCACTGTTTCAATTATTTTAACACTTTTCTAGTGGTATACATAAATGTCACTGCGGTGGCTTATTCGAGAAGTTAAAACAAAGGGATTTTAATTGTTGTTGGCTGCTTTTCGCTCGTTATTTTGCAATCTTTGGGCTTTATAGCTCCTGACCCTGACTGAGGCTTTTGGATGTTTGTTTATATTTCTAAAACGGAGAAATTAACATTAATTTGTCGAGCTGGGTTACTTATTTTGTAGTTAAAATTGATTTGTTTGGTTACAACTTAGTTTTGGACAACGTTAGTGGTGCACAAAGCACTCAAGTCTCTATAGTGTTTATTTTTGGACATCAGGCCTATAAAGCTCAATTTTTGGAGTAATGGCCTATAAGAAATCTAGTTGTTTTAGAGAAAACAACAGATATTGGATGTCTAATATATAGGAAGTTTAATTTTAGATACTTTTTTGTTGTTATTATTGTTGGTGGGGTTTTATTTAACTCTGGTGTCTTGTCAGACTTGCTGCAAACTTGTCTTCCCTGGAATGTATTTAGCTTGATTTAATCAGTGCTCATTCAGTTATTTAATCATCCTTTAACTAATTTAGCAAATCTGTCAGACGTGTAGCCACAAAAAAAAATCACACTTTTAGTAGTCAAATTTTTTATTAATTTATTATATTTGCTGACAAATTCCATCATGCTATATCTGTTGCGTTCACGAAGAATGTGCTGACAATTAATAAGTAATTGCTATTAAAAGAATAATTAGTAGCATTATATAATTTTAAGTTTACTATGGTCATCAAATTTAGCAGAAAAGCTCATTTATCAGTTAATTGTGCTTAAAGTGTATAACATTAGCAATAGTTAACAAAATAAGCTAGGCTTTGGCCAACATTTTCAGTAACTATGGATTATATAATAATTATGTGGCAGTGAGAATGAAAATTAAAATAATATTTAAATGTTCAAATTTTATATACACAATTTTCTTTTCTTTTATATATACAATTTTAATTAATTTTTTTTTGTTGTTTCAAATATTTCTTTATCTAATATTTTGTATTTTACTTCAATTGTAACAACTTTCTGAAATGCTTTGAAAATAAGACATGTTTATAACTTTTTGTTGTATTTAAAATATACATTTGTTTTTATCATTTAAATTTTACTGAAGTTGTCACACAATTATATATAAAAAAAGATTTTCTTAAATGTAGGCATAGGACTATAATCGCTTTCAAGGTATACTGCGGTTTGAAAAAGTCAAGGTTTTAAAACCGGCAACATTTTTTGCTATACTGTTCCCAAGGTATGTGTAAGATTTTTTTTTTATTTACGTTTTTTAGGACAGCAGTATCTCCAGCAGAGAAAATGGTAAAGAAATCTGTGTTTTTTAAACTAACAAAGACAGCAGAAGTCAATGATTTATTCGAATTATTCAGCCTGACATGTTTACTGTTAAAATATTTTAAAAGTTTCTCAAAATAAAATATATTGTATTCAAAGCGGAAAAATCTAAATATCACTGTAAAATCCAAGGTTATCATACCGTCAGAATCAGTCCATGCCTACGTAAATACCCTGAAAATATATTTTTTATTGATTTTTTTTTTTTACATCCACAGGTGCCCAGAAAACCTCAATATAATATAACATAATAATATTTAATCATAATTTACCCTTAGTTGTACTGGACCTACATCATACCAACTTAAACCAGATTTGATGGTGCATTTTGTTATTTAATTTTACAAACTCTTGTAAAAGGCAACCATAAAGTTCCTTTCACATATGAACATATAATCTGTTTTATGGCGTATGTTTTTGGAGATCTGTAAATTGGATTTCTGTCATTTTGTTTGTCAGTTAGTGAAACTTTGGTATAGAACAGACATTTTATAAATGAGTCATAAAAATGATTTCATCCAAAATGTGGCAAATTCTGTGACAATCCGTCTCGGGGCTGCACGATATTGGGAAAAATTTACATTGCAATGCTTTTTTTTTCCCCAACCGATATACATTGCGATATGAAACACATTTTACCTGATGGATTGAATAACTCTTTTTGTGAAGACTGTA
The DNA here is from genome assembly GCF_049306965.1 of Danio rerio. Taxonomy (NCBI): domain Eukaryota; kingdom Metazoa; phylum Chordata; class Actinopteri; order Cypriniformes; family Danionidae; genus Danio; species Danio rerio. The sequence goes on from NC_133189.1 coordinate 54,015,409, forward strand.
CTATTTCAGAATGTTTGGGGTAGTTTTATAGTGGAGTGCATATTAAAATTACCTTTCAAGTAGGTTTCTAGAGGTAAAAAATATATACAAAGAGAAAAAAGTTCGATATTTGTCTGGTAAGACTTAATGGCAGTTGAAAACAAATATTCTTAAAAATCTAATGTAAAATGACACTAGTCAGCCTTCACTATAAAAAAAAATATTTGTGTCATGTTGAAGCAAGAAATGCTAGTGTGCCTGAATGCTTTAAACTCACTTGATATGTTTGACAGAAATAATAGTTGATAGTGAATAGTTAAACTTTGCCATTAATCTACAATAGCCATACTTGACATTGCAGGTCATCCGATGTAAATGAAATGATATATTGTGCAGCCCTAATCCGTTTTATACATTAAATGCTGTGTTTAGGTCTGGGTTGAGTGATTTTCTGCAAATCATAGGGCTCTAGATCTGTTTTTTTATTTATATTTGGGCTGCATGATATTGGAAAAATGTGACATTGCGATATTTGTTTTGCTGTGATGTATATTGCGATACAATTATTATTTTTATCAGATGATTTGAATTCGGGAAGAGTTCAGTAATATTGATCAACTGGGCTGATCAAGTCTTTTTCTATGCAATGGATCTGCATACAATTAATAAATTATAAATGTATATAAATACGACAAAGCAAAAATAAAAGTGAAATAAACAGCGCTTTATGGTTTTCTGCAGAGTTTAGTAGCTTTTAAATATAGAAATTTAACAACATGGTCATTATTGTATAAATAATTAATATATACAGTTGAAGTCAGCATTATTAGACCCTCTTGGATTGTTTTTCTTTTTTAAATATTTTCCAAATCATGATTAACAGAGCAAGGAAATTTTTACAGTATGTCTGATAACATTTTTTTATTTTGGAAAAAGTCTTATTTGTTTTATTTCGGCTAGAATAAAAGCAGATTTAAATTAAAAAAAAAAATCATTTTAGGGTTAAAATTATTAGCCCCTTTAAGCTACCCCCCCCATTATTTACAGAACAAACCACTGTTATACAATAACTTGCCTTATTACTCTAACCTGCCTAGTGCCTAGTTAACCTAATTAACCTAATTAAGCCTTTAAATGTCACTTTAAGCTGTATAGAAGTGTCTTGAAAAATATCTAGTCAAATAATATTTACTGTCATCATGACAAAGATAAAATAAATCAGTTATTAGAGATGAGTTATTAAAACTATTATGTTTAGAAATTTGCTGAAGAAATCTTCTTTCTGTTAAACAGAAATTGGGAAAAAAAATAAACAGGGTGCTAATAATTCTGACTTCAACTGTATGTATACATTTAGCAATAAAAACAATTTATACAATTATTAAAGTTTTCGCTTTTAATCATTAATAGATGATCTAATTCTGTGATGTGACTATTGTTTTTATTTTTTATATTATTATTTTTCATTTACGTATTTAACCAGTAAAGTCCTATTGACAGCATATCTCTTCCACAAGTCAGTCCTTGTTAAGACAGACAGCATAGGACAGAGTTACAGAAAATACACATCAGCACAAAAGGCACACACAAAAATAATATAAACCATAATCAATAATTAATTTATAATAATAATTAATGTTTTTAAATACAGCGATAGGTGTCATCATGGCGCAGTGGGTAGCACAATCGCCTCACAGCAAGAAGGTCGCTGGTTCGAACCTCGGCTGGGTTAGTTGGCATTTCTGGGTGGAGGTTGCATGTTCTCCTCATGTTAGCGTGGGATTCCTGGTGCTCCAGATTCCTCCACAAGTTCAAAGACATGTGGTATTGGTAAATTGGGTATGCTAAATTGTCCGTAGTAAGTTTGTGTGTGAATGAGTTTATATGGGTGTTTCCCAGTAATGGGTTACAGCTGGAAGGACATTTGCTGTGTAAAACATATGCTGGATAAGTTGGTGGTTCATTCTACTGTGGCGAACCCAGATTAATAAAGAGACTAAGCCGAATGAATGAATGAATGAATGAATGAATGAATGAATGAATGAATGAATGAATGAATGGTACAGATTCCACATGTAGTATATGCTGAAGCTCATTCAATACACATGGAGCATACTTGGAGAATGCAAATCGACCCAACTCTGTATGAAAAATGGTATTTTAAGAGAGCATATCTGCCGATCTGGTATTATAAGCATTTGAGTAGTACACCAAGAAACTAGATATATACTGTGGTCATTTACCAACTAAAGCTTTAAAAATAAAAGCGAACATGCATTGCAATATCGTGCTCAAACGATATATAGTTCATGCCTAGTTTATATTGCTGGTGATCTGCATCAGTGTGTTGATGTTTTTGTTGTGTTGTGTTGCAGGACGTGGTGTGTGTGTGTGTTTGTAAGCTGTGCTGATGGAGCAGTGTGCGTGTGTGGAGCGAGAACTGGAGAAGGTGCTGCACCGGTTCGTCACATATGGACATCAGTCAGAGGAACGGCTGGACGAACTCTTAAATAACGTCTGTGAGCTGAGGAGTCGACTGCTCGCTTATGGTGAGGATTTGGTAGATCAGAATAAAGGGATAGTTCACCCACAATTAAAAGATTCTGTCACTAATCAAAGCATTAAATCAGACATGGTGTTACATGCTTGCTCCTGTTGAAAAACGTCATAAGAACAATGTTTAGCGGCTCAATGTATTACAGCAGTGTTTTTAAAAAGTCTAAACACTTTATTAATATAGTAGACAACCAAGCACATGGGGTCAGAACACAAACGAGTCGCAGGTGATGAAGTATTAAACGTTTCTCTCATAGGATAGCCTGTCTAAGCAGAATGCCAGCATGCGTCTGTAGCTCTGCTCACGCTCCGCCTCTTTGCCCTTATTTGGTATACCTCGGTTGGTGCGATGACACACAAACAAAATGGCGATGGTTGGCCATGCCTACTGGTAGCCCCCTTTTGTTTTTTTTCATAAACCTATGGGTGACGTCACGGAAACTACATCCATATCTTTTACAGTCTATGGTTGAAACTAACCTGCAGGGATGCGGCCCTCCAGGAACTGAAGCTGCGTCCCAAATCGCATACTTATGCACTATTCTACGCCATTTTGTAGTATAAATAGTGTAAGTAGTGTGTTCACACTGAAAACTCTAAAAATCATAAGTGCACTTTAATTACCCGGATGATGCACTCATTCAGCTGGTAAAATGAAGTGTGTAATGATGAACACTTCACGCACTCAGGTAGGTTTGCTTACGTAGAGGAAGGGGCGGAGCTATTGGACGCACATGTTGAATAACTTTTTTTTTATTTTGGATGTTGAAAGCAAAATTCTCCTACGAGAGTGATTATAGCGCCTCCCAATGGTTAATGCGGTTATACTCACTGCAGGTATTACTTGATAATTCGGTCGTTTATTTCACTGATCTGGCAACCGTCAGACGTCATCAGGGAAACGTTTTGAATTTCCGCTTAGTAAAAAAACATTAGTGCTCCATTTTGACACCCCTGTTTTACTTGTTTCAAGCCTGTTTGAGTTACTTCTGTTAAAGACGATAAAAATATGGATGTTTGCTGTTTTTGTTTCGACTGCTTATATAAAATGAGCTGAAACAACCCAATTTTGAGATTTTTTTTTTTTTTTTTTTTTTTTTTTTAGAACAACCTAATTGTTTCATGTTCAATCCACTTCAATGATTCATTCATTGCACATCAAGACTAAATTAGATTTTTTTTTCTCAATATAGACTATTAGTTAATTTTTACAATATCATTTCTTATCAGCACTTAATAGTACCCCATTAATAATCAAAAGTAGGGCTGTGCAATTAATTGAAAATCCGATTTCGATTTTGGCTTGTAACGATTATGAAAAACCATTAATCGAAAAAACGATTATTCCATCACATACCGCCCCCTTTCCAGTTGTACAGGTGTGTTGCTGTGCAAAGCTCAGTTCCACATGAAAATGACTAAAAGCATGTGCTGTAATGTAACTTTTGCAGCACGGGATGCGCATCATTCATATTTTTAAAAGCGCAAAAGAGCACGTGTTGTTGTGTGTGTGCGCGCCGTGCTCAGCCTCGGACAGGTAGCGTGTGTGTGTGTGTTTGCGCGCGCCGCGCTTGGCCTGGGACATCAGAGCACACACACACATCTAACGCGGTCTTAATGTGAGCGCTTTAATGGTCAAATACATGCACATTTGTGTCAGAGCGCGGTGTTTAGTGATTATTCATATTAACCCTCATTTGTTTAATAAACAAACAAGTTGAGAATCAAAAGACACGTGAAAGAGAAACCATATCTGAGCCGCACTATTCTTAAAGTGATAGTGCGCAATATCCCTGCTGCTGCCGACTGTTTTTATTATTAATCAATAATAAAATTAAAAATACAGTAAAGATGCTTAAAGCGCAGTTTAAACATTAAAGATTTAATTACTAATTTATAATAACTTATTTTATTTTTGCTATGATGACAGCACATTATATTTTACTAGATATTTTTCAAGATGCTAGTATTGAGCCTAAAGTGACACAAAGGCTTAATTAGGGTAATTAGGCAAGTCATTATATAACAGTTGTTTCTTCTGCAGACAATCAAAAATATGTATTGCTTGAGTGGGCTAATAATATCGAGCTATTAAAAAAGGTTTCAAAATATTTAAACCTGCTTTTATTCTTGCTGAAATAAAACAAATGAGCATTTCTCCAGAAGAGAAAATATTATAGGAAATACTGTAAAAGAAATCTCTGTTAAACATCATTTGGGAAATATTTATACAGTTGAAGTCAGAATTATTAGCCCCCCTGTATTATTAGCGCCCCTGTTTTTTTTTTTTATAAACCATTTCTGTTTAATGGAGGAAAGATTGTTTCAGCACATTTATAATCATAATAGTTTTAAAAACTTATTTCTAATGACAGAGTTATTTTATCTTTGTCATGATGACAGTAAACAATATTTTACTTGATATTTTTCAAGACACTTCTATACAGCTCAAAGTGACATTTAAAGGCTTAACTAGGTTAATTAGGTTAATTCGGCAGGTTAGGGTAATTAGGCAAGTTATTGTATAACAATGGTTTGTTCTGTAGACTATCGAAAAAAAAAATAGCTTAAAGGGGCTAATAATTTTGTCCCAAAAATGGTGTTTAAAAAATTAATAACTGCTTTTATTCTTGCCGAAATAAACAAAAGACTTTCTCCAGAAGAAAAAATATTATCAGACATTCTGTAAAAATGTCATTGCTCTGTTAAACATCATTTGGAAAATATAAAAAATAAAATAAAAATAAAAATCAAAAGGGGGCTAATAATTCTGACTTCAATTGTATATAACAATAAATTCACAGAAGTGCGAATAATTTTGACTTCAACTGATAATCGTTTTAAATAATCGTGATTACAATTATGACCAAAATAATCGTGATTATGATTTTTCCCATAATCGAGCAGCCCTAATCAAAAGTGCAAAATGATGCTATCATACTGTGGTACAGGCTTTTTTTAGCTTCAATACAAACCAGTTATCAACCTCTGAGAGAGAGAGAGAGATAAAGAGAGAGTGATTCATATATCAATGGCAGTATATAAAACAAGTCTAAAAAGCAGCAGAGGAGGAGGAAGTCAAGCAAGCGCTTTTCTAGCTTTGAAAAAAGCAAATTCAGTGACATTAAGTCAAGAACAATAGGTGTACTTCAGATGCCTGCATAAATAATAGCCTGCAGAGCATGCGAACAGCTGTGTACAGTATAACCTCTAGCCCACACTGTAGGTTTGCGGATGCTTATATAAGTTTCCGAGATGAGTCACAGTAGCATATGTCCGTTTAGATTGAACTTGAGTAGTTGTGTTTGAAAATACAGCCTGACAATTACAAAACATTTTTAATACATTATCCCCCGGTTTCACAAACAAGGTTTAAGATTAGTCTAGATTAAATTGCATGTTTGAGCTGTCTCAACTCAAAATAACTTGCGGAGAGATGTTTTAAAATATGTCAGTGTCATTTTTTTGTCTTCAGGTGCACACCAGTTATATTTTTTCTAAGGCCATTTTTATGAATGTGTCTTAAATAGCCTAATTTAACAAAAGCCTAATCCTGGCTTAACCTAAGCCCTGTTTGTGAAACTGGGCCATTCAGGGTGCTTTCACACCTGTGAATCGATTCAGTTGTTCCGAAACAGAGATTACAATTGTTACATTGTTGCTTTTTGCTCTTGGAGCGGTTCGCTTTCTCACTGCAAAGTTTCTAATCGGACCAAAAGAGCTAAAACAAGTCACGTGCGAGTAAACTCTCCTCACATTGGTCAGAGTGTCAGGGTTTATTTTGCAGCGTCCCGCTCAGTTGTCAGGAGAGGTGGTGGTTTGATGATTATTGAAAGGGTGCGTGCGCGATGTGTCTGAGGAGAGATGTGGTGGGGAGGGGTGAGAAGGGTGCGCGACGTAGCCTATTTGAGGACTGGGAGGGAGAAGCGAGATTACCGGGAGATCATCACTCGTTTGCGGGCATCAGAAGACTCGCGAAACTTCCTGCCATGCTGATAATTATCTCTTCATATAGCCGTATGCCTATTAAATATCCATAAAACACTGTGATATAACCGCGCTCGGATCGGACCGCTTTCTCACTGTAATCGAACCGCTCCAGGGTTCGTTTCAATCGAGCCGAGACCACCTCATTCAAGCGATCTCGGAGCGATTACTTTGGCGCGGAACAGAGCGCGATTGCCCTGTTCACATATGCCAAACGAACCGCGCTAACTGGGCAATCGAGACACGTTCCGAAACAAAAGTGTTGGTATGAAAGCACCCTAAGTCTAGATTATAAAATAAGGTCAAGAATCTTGGTGACTTTGGAGTCAGATCTGAGTTTCAATAGTTATGTCAAAGCAGTTAGTAAATCAGCATACTATCATCCCAAAAACAACGCAAGAATCAGATGCTTTGTTTCCAGTGAAGACTTAGAGAAACTTGTTCATGCTTTTATCAGCAGTAGAGTAGATTACTGTAACGCCCTCCTCACTGGCCTTCCCAAAAAGACAGTCAGACAGTTGCAGCTCATCCAGAACGCTGCGGCCAGAATTCTGACCAGAAGCAGGAAATCAGAGCACATCACACCTGTCCTCAGGTCTTTAAACTGTCTCCCAGTTACATTCAGAATAGAGTTTAAAGTTTTATTACTGGTCTATAAATCATTAAATGGCCTAGGACAGGGGTGTCAAACTCAATTCCTGAAGGGCCGAAGCCCTGAACAGTTTAGTTCCAACCCTGCTCCAACACACTTACCTGTAGGTTTCAAACAAGCCTGAAGGACTCAATTAGTTTGATCAGGTGTGTTTAATTAGGGTTGAAACTAAACTGTGCAGAGCTGCGGCCCTTTTGGAACCGAGTTTGACACCTGTGGCCTAGGAGTTCAATACATTACAGATATGCTGACTGAACACAAACCCAACACATCACTCAGATCTTTAGGATCATATAAACTAGATATTCCAAGAGTTCAGTCAAAGCAGGGTGAATCAGCTTTCAGCCACTACGCCCCTCGCTGCTGGAATCAGCTTTCAGAAACGATCAGATGTGCTCCAACATTAGGCACATTCAAATAAAGACTGAAAACGCATCTGTTTAGCTGTGCCTTTACTGAATGAGCACTGTGCTTCGTCCGACATATAGCACTATTATGCTTTTTTTTTTTTCTTTTTCATTATCTTATAACCTATTTGAACACATTTTTATCTGTTTTATCTATTTTTTCATCTTATTTTTATAATTCTTATTGTTTTTATTTTTACACTTGTCTTTTTTACTCCTGTTTATGTAAAGCACTTTGAATTGCCACTGTGTATGAAATATATAAATAATTATATAAATAAACTTGCCTTGCCTAGATTTGATCAAGTGATTTTTGACAGATGATTTTCACATGCCATTTTTTCATATTCATATCTGTCATGTACACAAACCTTGCACACTGAGTCTGTGTATTAATTAATCCAATTCAGAGTCAATTCAAGCAGTGATGCATTGTTCTCCTCTCTCTTTCTCAAAGTAGGAATAGGCTACGTGTTGTGGTAATCCAATACTGAATTGAGATGGAGAGTTCAGCTCCTGGTCAAAGAGCTGTGCTGGATTATCTCCAAATTCATTCATTCATTTTCCTTTGGCTTGGTCCCTATTTGTCAGGTGTCGCCACAGCGGAATGAACCGCCAACTAATCCAGCATATGTTTTACACAGCAGATGCCCCGACCCAGTACTGAGAAAAACCCATACACTTATTTACACACACTCCTACACTACGGCCAGTCAATTCACCTATAGCGTATGTGTTTGGACAGTGGGGGAAACCAGAGCACCTGGGGGAAACCCACGTCAACACGGGGAGAACATGCAAACTCCACACTGAAAAGACAACTGATCCAACTGGGACTTGAACCAGTGACCTTGCTGTGAGGCCACAGTGCTAACAACTGAGCCAACGTGCCGCCTGTCGTTAAAATGCTAGAAATCTTAATTTATGTATTGCTTTGTATGTGTTTTTTAATTGTATATTTATGAATGAAGTGTTTTGCTATGAAAATAGCCATTGTTGCTGACATCGCATTAAATAGAAATATATGATGATGCTGTGTTTGATTTGTGCTTTAGGTGTTCAGGATGCAGATCTCTCAGTGCTGCATCAAACCATGGCCCAGTGCTGTAAGGAGATCAAGGAAACCGTGCAGATGCTTGCCTCCAGACACAAGGACATCCACGGCAGCGTGTCCAAAGTGGGCAAAGCCATCGACAGAGTAAGAGCTTCAGTTCTGCTGTTAACCCTTGTGTGATGTTAAGAATGGTTTCAATCCACCCCGCGGTTAATAGAGTCTTAATTTGGCCACACTTCATCTGTGTTTCAGCAAATGAAGTGATTTTTGCTAACACGTATTATGGGAAAATGCTTTGTAATTTTTTCAAAAATTTAACCAAACACTCTGGGCAAATTGACTTCCTTTTTCAGGGCTCGACAATAAGGACTGCCCGATGGCCCGAGGCCAGTGTGTGTGACGCGCGGGACAGTACATAGGATGGTTACTGGCCTGACCGGGCCAGTGCTGCCTTGTCACTAAAGTTTAATGTGGCTGTGAATGTTTGCCAATTGCGTTTAAACAGAATGCAAGACGTTAGTTTCGAAACATGTCTCGTTTGCCCAGTTAGCGCCGATCGTTTGGCCTATGTGAATCCAGCAATCGCGCTCGTAATAGCATCTAATCAAATTGGCTGAATGAGGTGGTCTTGGCTCGATTGAAATTAACTCTTGAGTGGATCGATTGCAGTAAAGCAAAAAGAACTAATGAACAAGGCTATATCACAGTGCATTATGGTTGTGTTATAGCCATATACGGCTATATGAAGAGTAGGGTGTAGGGATGCTCAAAATAATCGATTAATCGTTAACCGAAAGGGTGCGTTTGTAACCGATTAATGGTATCAGTTAAACGATTAAAAATATTAATTTCTATATTTTTAGTTTGGCTGCATAAGGGGCTGATCGAATGCGCTTTTTTGCGTTAAGAGGAGCATCTTTTTAATGGTTTCTAACGGCCGCAAGTGTTTTATACGCGGCTCATCCCAGAGCAGCAGTTTGTGTTGTCAAGACAACTGGAGAGAACTTTTAAAGAGCTTGGTTTCTGCTACATTCATTTTTCCATGGCGAGGACCAAAATGCATCCCTCCACGGCTACATTACCCATTCAAACGATTCAGTCGTTGTTGTTGTTGTTGTTTTTAATAGTGGATTATAATCGCACCAAAACTTATTAAAAGGTAAGTGGATTATAACAGCGCAAACATTTCTGTTCAGACACAAAATAGACACGTCAATTTGTTTAAAATAAAATTAATAGTAATCTGACCAGTTAACCGTTAATAACCGATTAATGAGCGGCAGTTGTCGGTTAACAAAATTAACCGAAATGAGCATCCCTAGTAGGGCGGGATGTCATTCCTACCAGCGAATGGGCGTTTCATGCCGAATATGAAAGTGAAATAATGCTGAAATATTAACGAGTGCCGTTTATCCGTTAGGAAATCCGTTAGGAAGTTACCATCTGATATTTTTTCCGTATTTTAATTTTAAAACATTTTGTACTAGACCTATTGTTTTGTTCATTTCTGCACTGACACCTTGACAGAAAGATCAACATTGATCTGCTTCATGATCAGACTGCAGTCTCGCTTCATCTGTCATGTCTCGCTATAATTTAAGCCTATAATGCATAATTCTAGCTAACATTTCACTAGACAGATTGTTACAAAACTTGACAACTGAAAAGAGGCTATGCATGAGAAAGTCTGACCTCTCTGATTTATATTTGGTGACAATGTCTGTGGGTGTCAAAATTACAGCTCACATTTTTGCTCATTTTATTTATAGATAACGGTTTCTGTTTTTTTTTTGTGTTAGCAAGTATTTTACAGTACTTTAGAAATACTTAATGTCTCTGTCAATGTTTTCAAACTTTTCTATTAGATTTACCAAAGTCACACAAGTGGAAATTTCACATCTGCACATCCATAACGGAGAGATGTCACATCCATTACAACACTTTTTCTTCATAAATGTGAAAATATTTAATAAAATAAAGTTAATCATTTTTGTTTTACAGAGAGCCAACTCTTCCTTTTGATTATCATTGTTTCTTTTGGGTTGTGCCGTTTAATTTACAGAATTTCTACAAAGTGTGTTGTAGACTGTAAACCTTCTGTAAAATACTTTTTTTGTCACATCCATAACGCATGCTTATCTTCCTCATTTAATTTTTCTGGTCCCATAACTCTATGGTGAGTTGTTCTGGAAAATATAAGCATAAACTTTCTTTGTGAATTTATGTTTATATATATATATATATATATATATATATATATATATATATATATATATATATATATAAATATATATATATATATATATATATATATATATATATATATATATATATATATATATATATATATAAATATATATATATATATATATATATATATATATATAAATATATATATATATATATATATATATATATATATATATATATATATAAATATATATATATATATATATATATATATATAAATATGTATATATATATATATATATATATATATATATATATATATATATATATATATATAAATAAATAAATATATATATATATATATATATATATATATATAAATATATATATATATATATATATATATATATATATATATATATATTTATATATATATATATATATATATATATATATATATATATATATATATATTTATATATATATATATATATATATATATTTATATATATATATATATATTTATATATATATATATATATATATATATATTTATATATATATATAAATATATATATATATATATATATATATATATATATATATTTATATATATATATATATATATATATATATATATATTTATATATATATATATATTTATATATATATATATATATATATATATATATATATATATATATATATATATTTTTTATATATATATATATATATATATATATATATATATAATATATATAATCTCAGAGGTCGCGTTAGACTTGTCATTGTCCGTCATTTTGAAGGAGAGGGTTGTAAAAATTCCATTATTGACCGTCACTTAATTTGCATATTTTCTAATCACTTTTTTCATTCATATTTTAATAATGAAGTTGCACGACGAGCATATAGGCTAAATTTTTCATTTATTTATTTGGCAAATGAACAAAAACTCCTATCTGCCTTAACTCGTAACTTCCTGTGTCGACCTGAACTGGGTGCTTGCCTGTGCGTAATCAAACGCATCAAGGGAGACTGTCTTTGCCTCGGAAAGTCGACTTCTCGTGACCAAAGATCGGATTTACTAGCGCCACTTCAGCCAGTGTTTTTTCTACTTGCCAATCTGCTTGATGTTCATGAGCACAGGAAGTGCCATACAGCCCGACGCAAAACTGATGAAGAGCAAATAAATAAATAAAAATCAGGATTTAGTAATAAAATAATCATTCAGGATTTTACAGTCAATACAAATTCAATGCAACAGTGCCTAAAAAACAGCACTTTAATTGGGTTCAACGCTAAAAAATCCTTTGCGTTGAACCCTGCTTATGTTTGTGTTGGTGAGTGTTTTTGCCCCATTGACCTTCATTATAATGATTATAATGATATAATGAATTTTTTTGATTGCAAAGCCATGACAGCATATAATCATGCATTCTTGATTGTTCCTGATTTTTTCCTGTTGGTCTAAGTTTATATTTTTACTGTTGATCATCAGTTACTGTGTGAAAACACTTTCTGCCCTCTATATGGAGTATTGTGTGTGAGAGTGAGAGACACCTTTGCGCACATATCTTGATATGTCTGATAACATCAAAATAATCCCCTGAGCTCTCAGGACATAGTAAACACAGTAAGTGTATTCCTGCACACACGCTATAATCTGCTGTTTTATATAAAAAACTGAATTTTTTTTTGCACAGGCCTATCTAAAGGGTTAATGCTGCCAACTGATGAGCAACAGAAAAATATTATACATTTCACCTCCTCCCAACAGGGAAAAGCAGCAACAATCAAGAATGCAGGATTATATGCTGTCATGGCTTTGCAATCAAACAATGTGACCGTAATGGATGTCAGTGGGGCAAAAAACAGCCACCAACATCACAATATGTACTAAATATAATGTTTATTAATTGAGAAACAAATGTTTGTGAGTGTTGCATTGAATATGCATGACCAATGTTCATAGCCAGGCTGCTGACATGACTAATAATTCTTAAAGTGAACTCTTTGATAAATGTGTGACGTTCTCTGGTGCAGAATTTTGATGCGGAGGTGAGTGCAGTAGTTGCTGAGAATGTGTGGGACTCTCCAGAGAGGCAGAAATACCTCAGTGAAACCATCGTTGAACACCTGTATCGACAGGGCATGCTTAGTGTTGCAGAAGACCTCTGCCAGGTACAGATAACAGTCGTTCCTGAAAATACTGCAAAAGTGAAAGTGCTTTTTTCTCGATAAGTGTTCATGTTGACTTGTGTCTTGTGGGTCTGTGTTCTCAGGAGTCTGGTGTAGTAATCGACATGAGCATGAAACAACCCTTTCTGGAGCTCAACCGCATTTTAGAGGCTTTAAGAACACAAGATCTCAGACCGGCTTTAGAGTACGTGTCCCATCCTTCTGCTCTCTAGTTCACTGTTTTTAAAATAGATGTTTTTTACACAGATATGTTTGATATATAAACAGAACAATACAAAGAGGAATCATTGGGATGTCATTCACTTTTGTGATTATGTTAGATGGGCAGTGACAAACCGTCAGCGGCTGCTGGATCTGAACAGCACCCTTGAGTTTAAGCTGCACAGACTGTATTTCATCAGCCTGCTCAATGGGGGCATCGGCAAACAGCAGGAGGCGTTACAGTACGCTCGACATTTCCAACCCTTCGCCTCACAGCATCAGAGAGGTAAGCCAAACAATTCAACAAGACTGCCTTCACCACAACAGGGTGTATGCAGGGTTTTGGACCCCGTTTACTCTAGTGCGTTTTATTTTTATCACGGCATTTTAGAATGAAAATGATCCGCGTCCACACTAGCGTTTCACCTAGCATTTTTGAACAGCTCTCCGTCTACACCAAAATGCTGAAAACGCACATCACGAGACCACACACACACACACACACACACACACACTCTGGCATGCGCTGCAGCCTATCTACTCAGATGAGAGTGTTCATCAAGGATCTCCTGCTGGATCTAATCTCACTATATTTGTTAAATGTGATATTTAATTCATCTTGTTGTCTTTATCTAACAACATATTCCCCAACTTTGGTCTTTTGAATCTACTACTTGTTTTCAGGTAACGTGTTTTGGTTGAGCGCAAAGATAAATTAATGATTAATCTAACCACGTACTTTCTGTATATGGACTCATTGCTTGCCTTTATTTCCTATAATATATTAACTTATTGTACGTTATACTTTTATAATGGCCATTATTGATTATTAAAACTGATATTCAGTGAAAGGGAGGGCATGTTTCGTAATTTCATTGAAAATGATAGGAGGCAGTAGTGTTATAGGCTCCGTTTTGTTATGAACATGCAAACAGCAAAGATGATCAACATTTCTGCTGTCTGTTGAGTTGTTCATATCAAAATGAAAATAGCAGTTCATTTTTTTATTTTATTATTAAGAAAGTGAAACAATGTTGCCAGGGTGATGTGAATAAGGTTATAAAGTACACTGTTCCCTTTGAAGATTTACCGACGTGTCCTCAGGAGTATGTTTTCCATATCAAACTTGCGAAGTCTGAACTTACAAGGAGAGGATGCAGAGCTTTAACTGTGTGTAGGCTACTTAATATTGAGAAAAAAGCCCCAATCAGAGAGGCGAATGTCGGCAGCCCTTCCTCTGTTTTCAGGTGTCTCCGTTTTCCCCCATCCACACTGAGATGGTGTAGCAGCGTTTTAGAATGAAAACGGCCTCTTCAGCGTTTCCAAAACGCTTCGTTTTCGGCGCGTGGATGTGTTGATGGATGGCGTAACCGTAGCAAAACTTATGTGTTTTCAAACCAAAACGCATTAGTGTAAACGGGGGCCTTAATGTCTTAAATATATGACAGGAAAAAAAATAACCAAACATTAATAAATCAAAATTGAGGTAAAGTGTTCAATTAATCAAGATTTTAGTTTTGATTTTAGGTTGTATTGTCCAGTCCTAGTTTGGTTGAAGGGGCTATTTTCTGCTGCTAACGCAAAATCTAATACACAAAGTGAACATATGTCATCGTTACTGTTTGTATTACTGTTTGCAAGTGAGATTCAGATACCTTCATTCATTCATTCATTCATTTTCTTGTCGGCTTTGTCCCTTCATTAATCCGGGGTTGCCACAGCGGAATGAACCGCCAACTTATCCAGCAAGTTTTTACGCCCTTCCAGTGGCAACCCATCTCTGGGAAAAGATTCAGATACAGTTGAATTATTTTAGGAAACCCCAAATGCAATTCAAGAACATATAAACTAGCATTATACGGACACTTAAATATTTTTAATGGATTAATGTAATGCGCTTTCAGAGATTGTCAGACGTGAAATTTGTTTGTTTGCTCTTCAGATATTCAGATCTTAATGGGCAGTCTTGTGTACCTCCGCCATGGGATCGAGAACTCTCCGTACCGCAGTCTTCTGGAGACGGACCAGTGGGCTGAGATCTGTAACATCTTCACACGCGACGCTTGTGCTCTGCTTGGCCTCTCTGTGGAGTCTCCACTCAGTGTCAGGTCAGAAAAACAACTGCAACATCTGATCTTACAAGTACTTTTGGATTGAGCTAATTGCATGTCTCTCAAGACACGCTTATAAAATTTAAATGCTAAATTTTTTACTTATTCAGTGCTTTTCTGTTCAGTGTATTTTTTATTATTTTTTTTTATTTGAGATTGGTATGACTTCATAATGTTTTTGGTACATCTTATATGATAGCTAAGGCTGGATTTAGTTAATCAAATAAACAGTAAAAACGGCAATTATCAATTTAAAATAACTCATCCATCAATTTGATGTTTTTTATTTTCTATTTATTTATTGTTGTTTGTATTTGTGTTTATTTGTTTAATAATTTATTTAATTTATATTTTCTTATTTGTTTTGTTTATTTATTTAATTTATATTTATTTTTATTTGTATTTTGTTTATTTATTTTATATTTATTTATTGTTATTTGTATTTTGTTTATTTATTTTATTTATGTTTATTGTTATTTGGGTTTTTGTTTTATTTATTTTATTTATATTTGTTGTTTGTATTTTTATTTATTTATTTTATTAGTATTTTTGTTTATTTGTTTATTTATTGTTTTGTATTTTTAATTATTTTATTTATATTTATTGTTATTTGTATTTTTATTTAGTTTATTTGTTTTCATTTATATTGTTATTTGTATTTTTAAATTGTTGTATTTTTATTAATTTTATTTTATATTTATTTGTTGTTTGTATTTTAATGTATTGTTAATTATATATATATATATATATATATATATATATATATATATATTTTATTTAATTTATTTTATTTGTTGTCATTTATATTGTTATTTGTATTTATTGTTATTTGTATTTTTGTTTATTTTTTATATTTATTCATTGTTGTTGTATTTATTGTTATTTGTATTTTTGTTTATTTTTTATATTTATTCATTGTTGTTATATTTATTGTTATTTGTATTTTTGTTTATTTTTTATATTTATTCATTGTTGTTATATTTATTGTTATTTGTATTTTTGTTTATTTTTTATATTTATTCATTGTTGTTATATTTATTGTTATTTGTATTTTTGTTTATTTATTTTATATATTTATGGTAATTTTGTTTTCTTTTTTTCATTGTTATTATAATTTTTAAATCTGAGTTTATTCTCTATTTAGTATAAATGTATTTTTATGTATACATTTATTATTTGTAATAAAAATAGTATATTGTATAATCATAAATCTTTATAGGTGATCTTTTTTTGCTGTTATTGTAAATGTGTATGTATATGATTCAATGCAATTATTTGGCATGTTGCAATTAAGTAATTGCAATTAAAGTGCTGTTTTTTAGGCACTGTTGCATTGAATTTGTATTGACTGTAGAATCCTGAATGATTATTTTATTACTAAATCCTGATTTTTATTTATTTATTTGCTCTTCATCAGTTTTGCGTCGGGCTGTATGGCACTTCCTGTACTCATGAACATCAAGCAGGTCATTGAACAGAGACAGTGCAGCGGGGTTTGGACACATAAGGATGAGCTGCCAGTAAGTCTTTCTCTTTCACTCTAGTGCTTTTATTTCAGTGCTTTGAGGGACGTCTAAAAGGTTTTGTTGAAAAACTTTTACTTGCCACAGAGTAGCTTTACATTAGTATTAGGAATGCACCAGTTATTTGGAACATTGTTTGGTTTTAGTTATTTCAGTGTTTCAAAATGAATTGAAATGAAAACACACTTTAAAATTTATTTGTAGATTATATACTACTACATTTTAAATTGGTATTTTGGAAAATTAAGTTCATCCAGGAGGCTGTTATCACAGAATAAAGTCTGATAGCCCTGAAAGTCTGAAAGTCTGATACCAGCTGCCCGATGTGAAGCGGAGCACTGTTGTATATGGTTGAAGGATCTTTCTTTGAAAACAACCATCCTGGATGTATTTTAGCCCTCTTATTACAAGGCTACTTCCCACAAAACATTGTTCTGGGCCATAATGGTTTATTTATTATTTAATAAAATACAAAGTTAACAGAAAGGAGAACAGCTGATGGAGTATACACTAATCAGCATGTTATTCTGACACAAGATGGCGCCAAACAGTCAAAAAACTCAAAGCTGACAGAAACTATACTAGTTGAATGGAGTATAAACTAACCTGCACATTATTTTGTCACAAGTGATTTGGAGCGAATTAGGTACTGTTTGAAAGGAAGACTTGACCAATTTGACAAAATCTGGCAACCTTTTATCTGTTATTCTACAAAACCCATATGAACTAATGCATTATGTTTATGTAATGTTTTCATTTATGCTTAATAGCAGAATAATGAGAGATATTTTTTGAGAAATTGTTAGAACTTTTCTTGAAAGTCAAGTTGACATACAATAAGATTATTCTGCCTCTGAAAAGGCTCAGGTGATGGTGTCAAGGTTTCTGAAGTTTCTGATTGGTTAATTGACAACATTTGAGTTAACTGGAGGCACAACTGTAGAATAGTATTTAAGTAAAACCTCAAACACACTGCTTCCTTGTGTGACAACATGGAAAAACCAACAAGCCAGAATCAACAACAAAGCCAGATTACAATTTGCTAAATTACACTGGGAAAAAGACTAATTCTTGGAGACATGTCCTGTGCTCTGATGGAGCTAAGATTGAACTGTTTGGCCATAATAACCAGTGTTACTTTTGGAGGACAAAGAGGAAAGCTTACAAGCCAAGCAACACCATCCCAACTGTGAAGTATGGGGGCGGCAGCATCATGTTGTGGGGCTGATTTGCTGCAGGAGGGACTGGTCCACTTCACAGCATAGATGGCATCATGAAGAAAGAACATTATGTAGAAATACTGAAGCAACATCTCAAGACATCAGCCAGGAAATTAAACTTGGCCACAAATGGGTCTTCCAAACAGACCATGAGCCTAAGGCCCCGTTTACACTAGTGCGTTTTAGTTTTAAAACGACGTTGTAGAATGAAAACGATCCGCGTCCACACTCGCGTTTTACCCAGCGTTTCTGAACAGCTCTCCGTCCACATCAAAACGCTGAAAACGCACATCACGTGACCACACACACACTCTCGGGCAAGCGCTCCAGCATTTCTACCCAGATGATAGCTCTGCTTGTCGGACTGCTTATCAAGCATCTCCCGCTGGATCTAATCTCACTATATTTGCTAAACGTGATATTTCATTCATGTTGTTGTCTTTATCTAACGACATAGGCTAATTCCCTGACTTTGGTCATTGGAATCTATTAAGCTACTTGTTCACGGGTAACATGTTTTGGTCAAGCGCAAAGATAAGTTAATGATTAATCCAGGTACATTGACTGATCGCTTGCCTTTATTTCCTACAATGTATAAACTTATTGTATATTATACTTTTATAATTATCGATTATTAAAACTGATATTCAGCAAAAGAGAGGGGATGTTTCGTATTTACACTGAAATTGAAAGGAGGCAGTTGTTATCGGCTCCGTTTTGTTATAAATATCCACACAGTGAAGATGACGCTCGTATATACAGCACGGCGCCTCAACATTTCTGCTGTCTGTTAAGTTGCCAATATTAAAAAGAAAATAGGCAGTTCCTTATATCATGTTTACATTTTATTGTTGAGAAAGTGAAACAACGTAGCCAGGGTGATGTGAATGAAGTTATAAAGTACACTGTTCCCTTTGAAGATTGACGCGTGTCCTCGGTATGTTTTCCATATCCAACTGAGAAGGGGGAGACTGCAGCCTTGATCAAACTTGCGAAGTCTTAACTTACAAGAAGAGGATGCGAGACTGAACTGTGTGTGGGCTACTTAATATTGAGAAAAAGCCCCAATCAGATAGGCGAACGTCGGCAGCCCCGCCTCCGTTTTCAGATGTCTCCGTCTTTCCCCATCCACACTGAGACGGAGCAGCAGCGTTTTAGAATGAAAACGGCCTCTCCAGCGTTTTCGAAACGCTCCGTTTTCGGCGCTCGAGAACTCCGGCGTAGTGTGGACGGATGGTGTAACCGTAGCAAAACTTGAAAACGCACTAGTGTAAACGGGGCCTAAGCATACTGCCAAATTAGTTAAAACTGTGCTTTAAGGACAACAGAGTGAATGTTCTGGAGTGGCCATCATAAAGCCCTGATCTCAATCCTGTAAAAGATTTGTGGGCAGAGTTGTAAAAGCTTGTGCGAGCAAGACTGCCTACAAATCTGACTCAGTTACACCAATTCTGTCAGGAGGAATGGGCCAAAATTCCTTCAAACTATTGTGAGAAACTTGTGGAAGGAGACCCAAAACATTTGACCAAAGTTATACATTTTAAAAGCGAAGCTAAAAAAATACCAAGGAAACTTCTGACTGTCTAGAAATTAACAAATAAATTCTCAAATTCTCTCATTATTCTGGCATTTAGCAAATGTAAATCATTTAGGTAATCCTAATGGACCTAAAATAGTAAACATTCAGTATGATTTACCATCAGACTTTTTTTTTAATTGTTATGTGGCTGTATGTAAACTTCTGGTTTCAATTGTATATAGATGTAACTGAATGAGTCTGCTTTATTCAGCAGTTGTTATCTGGGAATAACATACCTAGGAATGTCACGACTTAAAAATCAGAATTGAGTATTCCAGACAGCCCGTGTAATAAATTGCATTTTACTGCTCTATATGCTTATTATAAACATAAAACACTGAAACATAAAGCAGTTTAGATTGATTATAACTGGTAAGATGATTTTTTTTGTCTGCTAATTTAATTACGGGTGAATATCTGTGCTTTATCTGTTTGTGTGTGTGTCTTCAGATTGAAATAGACCTGGGAAAGAAGTGCTGGTATCACTCAGTGTTCGCCTGTCCTATCCTGAGGCAGCAAACATCAGAGAGCAATCCTCCCATGAAGCTCATCTGTGGACACGTCATATCCAGAGACGCTCTGAACAAACTCACCAATGCTGGAAAGTAAGGCATCAGATACACACACCTGAAGAGTACTTAATATCTGCATTACATTTAAAGTTTAATCTGTGCTGGTAAACTGACCCAAAAATGATGCCTGATGGTCATGTTGTCTATAAGACGCTATACACTCACCGTCCACTTTATTAGGTACACCTGTTCAACTGTTCGTTGATGCAAATTTCTAATCAGCCAATCACGTGGCAGCAACTCATTGCATTTAGGCCTGTGGACATGGTCAAGACGAACTGCTGCAGTTCAAACCGAGCATCAGAATGTGAAAGAAAGGGGATTTAAGTGACTTTTAATGTGGCATGGTCGTTGGTATTTCAGTATTTCAAAAACTGCTGATCTGCTGGCATTCTTACACACAACCATCTCTAGGGTTTACAGAGAATGGTCAGATAAAAAGGAAATATGCAGTGAGCGGCAGTTTTGTGTGCACAAATGCTTTGTTGATGCAAAAGGTCAAAGGAGAATGGCCAGACTGGTTCCAGCTGATAGAAAGGCAACAGTAACTCAAATAAGCACTCGTTACAACCGAGGTCTGCAGAAGAGCATCCCTGAACACACAACACATCCAACCTTGAGGCAGATGGGCTACAGCAGCAGAAGACCACACCGAGTGCCGCTCTTGTCAGCTAAGAACAGGAAACTGAGGCTACAATTCACACAGGCTCACCAAAACTGGACACAGAAGATTGGAGAAACGTTGCCTGGTGTGATGAGTCTCTGCCTTGTATCAATGGTTCAGGCTGGTGGTGGTGGTGTAATGGTGTGGGGGATATTTTTTTAGCACTCTTTGGGCCCTTTATTACCAATTGAGCATCGTGTCAACGCCACAGCCTACCTGATTATTGTTGCAGACCATCTCCATCCCTTTATGACTACAGTGTACTCATCTTCTGATGGCCACTTCCTCAGGTTAACGCATCATGTTATAAAGCGTGAATCATCTCAGATTGGTTTGTTGAACATGACAATGAGTACACTGTACTCAGATGGCCTCCACAGTCACTAGATCACAATCCAATAGAGCACCTTTGGGATGTGGAGGAACGGGAGGTTTGCATCATGGATGTGCAGCCAACAAATCTGCAGCAACTGTGTGATGCTATCATGTCAATATGGAGCAAAATCTTTGAGGAACATTTCCAGTATCTTGTTGAATCTATGCCACGAAGGATTAAGGCAGTTCTGAAGGCAAAAGAGGTCCTACCTGGTATTAGTAAGGTGTACCTAATAAAGTGGCCGGTGAGTTTTTACAGTTCAAAAATCCTATCTATTGATCTTATCTTATACATCATCCTAAAACTCCACATTTATAATCCTCTTAGTCGCTGACGTTATCTTCAGCAGGTCAAAACTTTAATGGCGGACAGCTCCTCACTCTGGAGTGAGAGAATTAGAGTGCTATTAGAGATGGTCTCTAGTGGGCGGGGCTTTCGCCTTCTGATGGCACGTACAAAGGGAGAATGTCAATCAAAGTGTTTCTGCAGACTCTTTTTATCAATTTTGACAATGAAAAATACAATTATTTAAAGGGCCATGAAACCCCCTCATTTCAGCAGGGTGTTTTCACACCTCTACTTTGGAAAAAGTCAGAAAAGTGGGCGTGTCCAGCTCTTTTTAGGGGGAGTGTCGGAGGAACTAAAGTGGGATGGTGTGGGAGTGTCACCCGCTGAGTTTCAGAGTCAAAACACACACACACACACGGGAGAAAGTGATGGTGTTTACATGGACATCTGTAGTCGAATTATTTGCCAAATTATTAAACGGTGGACTTTAACTGCAGTTTGGCTCTTTCATTCAGAGAATTCATTCATGCCCCTCGCGACAAACGAGATATTTGATTCGAGGAGCTGCTCTAAGCGTGTATTTTTCATGCAATGTTTGATACCGCACGGCGAATGAGAGAAAAAAAAACCTCAGCATTTCCCGGAAACTTAGATGCACACGGCAGGTAGTGTCAGAAAGCCGCGTGTGTTATTCCGGTCACTAAATGCGGCGAAAATCCTACACGAGGTTAAAGTTTGGTTGTGGTGCTAACATGTTTACACTCGGTGCAATGGTTAACTTAGTTCGATACGAACAAACTGAATAAACAAAGATCGCTGGTCGCTCACTTACCAAATCTGTAGAGACAGGACAATCACCAGCAACTAGAGCCGCGTCTTTATTAAGAGGAGACTACAAGCGAATCCGGATCTCAGCGTTTGCAGATGAGAACAGCTCTCAGGTAAACAATAATCCTCCTTAGACACGTAAGTTATTGTTGTCGAGCGCCGCGTACACTGTTAATCCACACGTGACTCCAGCTGCGCTCTCACAGAGAGAAAATGAAAACAAAACTTCACTGCAGCAAACTATAAAAGCAACACTTCACGCTTGTTTTGCCAACACAACGTGGCGTCTCTGTCGTCTAAACACTTTGACAGTAATGAATATTAATGAAGTTGCACAATAGAGCGCGCTGATTGGTTTGAACCAAGCCTTACTCATGCATTAATGCATCACACTGTAAGACGTAATAAGACACACTCTGGCACAGACGTCCAGTCTGCACGCTGGAATACACGCTATTATCTCATGACCGTGACGCAGCTTTAAAAATTCGTTTCAAACCGGAAGTACGAATTTGCTCGAAATAACGCAAAAACAACCAATTTACACTTTTTAGTGAAATATAGGTGTCCTAATAGTGTTTTTAGCAGTGTGAGACACATATACGACTGTCAACAGCTCAAAACATGTGTTTGGTGTTTCGTGACCCTTTAATGTTTATCATTTGAAGCCGGTTATATTCACACACTGCTGCCACACAACTGTGTTTTAAACCCCTTATAGAGGAGATTTTTTTACTTAATAGGTCTCCTTTAAATAACAAAGACATGACATGTGAATCTAAAATATTCCTGAACATGTACTCTCTCTCTCTCTCTCTCTCTCTTCTCAGGCTTAAATGCCCGTATTGTCCAATGGAGCAGAATCCCTCAGATGCCAAACAGATCTACTTCTGATGTCTCTCTCCTCTCTCTTCTGGATGAAACGTTGAAGGCAGTTCCGATGATTCTCCTTCGAAGGCAATGATGAGCCTCCAGTGGTGGATTCAACCCCTGAAAACGCCGCCACCTTCCTCTCCAAAGCTTTCGTTTCCAGAGGCGGGTGGCCACGGCAGCGTTCCTGTAGATGCAAAGTTAAAAAAAAAAAAAAAAAGACCTCGGCACATCATTCTTCTTTTTGCCAGTATGTACGTGTGCATTTCGCTTCCATTCGTTTTAATTGCAGAGCATTTTAAGTTCCCATTCTCGAACGCCTCCCTATTTTCTTTCTTTTAAAGCAAGCGGGTGTGATGCATCTGCGTGGGTTGCCAGATCACATCCACAATTTCCTCTTTTAAAGCTCACACACGGAGATCCTTTGATTTGACATTGCCTTTTCAGTATGTATATTAACTGTGGCATCCAATAATAAAGACTGCGCAGGTTATTCTACACAAATCACGTCTCTTTTCAGCGTCATTAAGGCTTGGAATATTCATGAGATGAAAAAAGTGAGGGTTTGCCTGCGGAAGCCTTTGCTCTGTGTGTGTTTTTAAGAGTTGAATTAATAAACAGCGGTGATTTGTGTCGGTATAACGTTTCTCCATTAGTGTAATTGCATATGTAGCGTATTTAATAAACACACACACACACACACACACACTGATCTGACTCGGCTTTCAGGCTTGTATAATCGAAACGGGTTGTGGATTGAGTGTTTTCGCCAGCAGAATATTTGTCCATTAATGTACAGTTGACGGTAGACTGACTGTGTTTTAATGTTCCTCGTGGAGATGAGCGTTTCCCATATTAATAATAATCCCTGAATGTAAAAGTTCACTCTGTTTATATGTGTACAGGGGACGCTGCAGTAATATTTGATCCCTCAGGATATTCCACATTGGCTTTAATGTAACTGCTGATGAATGCGTTTCACCATAGGGATTGTGTTTCTGGAGATGTGCATGCTGGAGCAGAGCGTGTGGTTTGTAAATTGCTCTTTATTTTGCGGTGATCGAGCTTTTCTGACAGACCTGAAACCCAGTGGCTTATCGGAGAACAAAAAAAAACTAGCTTTGCTTTCTCTGAGGTGGATGAACCAGCACAGCAGATGATGTCTGATTTGTTTTTCTTTTATTTCGTTAAGGGTAAAGTCTTTCCTCCTGTGTGGCCACTGATGATAAGTGTTGTCTGTTTGTTTAAGTAGACAATCATTTATTACCTCCCTGACGTTTGTAGGATCGAGGCAGAGTGACGCGTGTTATGATCTGAGTTTAGACGATGTGCTTTTTTTTAGTTTCCATTCAGTGATTTGAGTAATGACTCTGCTTTCTCTACTAACAACTGCAAGGCTGAATATTGTAAATATTTATCTTCTGACAGTACAGTATGTTTATTATACTTGCATCTAAATAATAAAAGATTTATACTCAATTTATTTTGAGTGCGCTTTCTGCTTTTGGGAGTTGTCTGTTTAGAAATTAATGTGTCTAATTTTATATTCGAAATATACATTTCTTTTTTAAATGATATATCTGATGCATGATGTACTGTACTGGCCACTTTATTAGGTACACCTAACTAGTACAGGGTTGGACCCCTTTTGCCTTCAGAACTGCCTTAATCCTTTGTGGCATAGATTCAACAAGGTACTGGAAATATTCCTCAGAGATTTTGGATCCATATTGACACGATCGCATTATCTAAGATGTGAATCTCCCGTTCCACCACATCCCAAACGTGCTCTATTGGATTGAGGTCTGGTGACTGTGGAGGCCATTTGAGTACAGTGAACTCATTGTCATGTTCAGGAGACAAGTCTGAGATGATTCATGCTTTATGACATGGTGCTTTATTCTGCTGAAAGTGGCCATCAGAAGATGGAGACACTGTGGTCATAAAGGGATGGACATGGTCTGCAACAACACTCAGGTAGGCTGTGGTGTTGACACGATGTTCAATTGGTATTAATGAACCCAAAGTGTGCCAAGAAAATATCCTCCACACCATTACACCCCCACCATCAGCCCGAACCATCGATACAAGGCAGGATGGATCCATACTTTCATGTTGTTGATGCCAAATTCTGACCTGACCATCCGAATGTGGCAGCAGAAATGGAGACTCATCAGACCAGGCAACGTTTCTCCAATCTTCTATTGTCCAGTTTTGGTGAGCCTGTGTGAATTGTAGCCTCAGTTTCCTGTTCTTAGCTGACAGGAGTGGCACCCGGTGTGGTCTTCTGCTGCTGTAGCCCATCCGCCTCAAGGTTGGACGTGTTGTGTGTTCAGAGATGCTCTTCTGCAAACCTCGATTGTATCGAGTGCTTACTGTTTTTGAGTTACTGTTGCCTTTCTATTAGCTGAAACCAGTCTGGCCATTCTCCTCTGACATCAACAAGGCATTTGCGCCCACAGAACTGCCGCTCACTGGATATTTTCACTATTTCAGACCATTCTCAGTAAACCCTAGAGATGGTTGTGCATGAAAATCCCAGCAGATCACCAGTTTCTGAAATACTCAGACCAGCCCCTCTGGCATCAACAACCATGCCATGTTCAAAGTCACTTTAATAATAAAAAAAAAGATTTCTGTTTGAAATAATAAGAAATGTATAAGTTTTATAGTTTTATCTTAAATTATGACAATGTTGATTTTTGCATGAACTATGAATCCTTTAAATAACAATACTAAAAACAATGCACAGCAAAATGCTTAACATAAGTAAAACTTAGACCCTTTACTCCCACAAGGGGGAAACCTTCTTCACTGAAGCTGTAGATCGTCCCATCTGTCACTATGGCCTGTCACTAAGTCTATGTAAAGTAAATGATAGTCATAATAATAGTCTTAATCTACAAATTATAATAAAAAACATGAAAACATTTGTTTTTATTTGCTCAGAACTATTAACAGTTAAAGGCTGTTCTTCAACTACGGGCACTTTTAGCCTTGTGAAGTTTAGTAAAAAAAAATGTGTTCAAAATGAACGTAACAGCCTCATAAGTTTAAACAATTTCATCGTTTAAATGTCAATTCCAGCACATCTCAATATACAGCTTATTTCAAAATGAAAGTAATGTAATGTGTATACTTTGGCCAGGACACCGGGGTTACACCCCTGCTCTTTCACGAGAAGTGCCATGGGATTTTTAATGACCACAGAGAGTCAGGACCTCGGTTTAACGTCTCATCTGAAAGACGGCGCCCACTGACAGTATAGTGTCCCCTTCACTTTTACTGGGGCATTAGGACTCACACAGGTTGAGCGCCACCTGCTGGCCTAACTAACACCACTTCCAACAGCAACCTAGTGTTCCCTAGTGGTCTCCCATCCAGGTACTGACCAGGCTCAGCCCTGCTTAGCTTCAGTGAGTAACCGGTCTTGAGCTGCAGGGTGATATGGCTGAAAGAAATCATGGCAGTCAAACATTGTCTAAGATCAATTATGTATCTAGTTTAACCAATCTTTCCACATTATATATAATAATTATAGATTTGTCAATTAAATAAATTAGTTGTCTGCTGAATTGTACACCTGCCACACTCTAAACTTTAATATTAATTTGGTTAAGAGCTTATTAGAAATAAACTGTATATTAAATAAAGCATGAACTTACACATTGTGAATAAACATTTAATGTGTGATGAGAAATTTTTAAATATTTTATATAAATGTGTGTGCTGATGGAAATTACATTTCAACAGTTTATTGTGGAAGAAATGAGAAATAGCTTCACTGATGAGCTTTGAGTTGATGCTAGCCTCTCATGTATTCAAAACACTCTTATTTACCCTAATTTTGTTTGATTTTTAAAAACATCTCTGAAGGTACAGCATGTTTGGAAATGACGTAGAATAAATGTATTTCCTTATCAAGCAATATTTACCTTGATTTTTCTTCAAGTGTTGTTGATAAAAATGTAAATTCCCTCCATCTTGAAGATGTTTTCAGATGGCACTCTTCATTTTCATAGAAAACAGCTGAATAATCTCACACAAACTTTTTAAAGCGACATTACAGTGTTGTGCTGGAAATGACACTGATACTGTGTGACAGCTATGTTTTGTACAAAAAATAATATTGATAACAGTGTCACATTAATAACTATAAAATATTTAAATTATTTCACTAGTGCTTCATTAAGATATATTAATAGACACCAGATAAATAATATCTTAAAATGTTATTTTCACTGTTGAAGTTTAAAACTCTGGGTGTGTGACAAGGTGAAAACAGTGATTTTACACCTAAAAGGAGGTTGAATAACATGAAAAGTATATAATAGAAAGCTGGTTAAATTTTTCAAAGTAGGTTTTATTGTTAGTTTGACAAAGAAAGAGGAATTTGAACCAAATTATATATATTTTTGGATATATGATCAAAGGACAAAAAAATGCCCGTAGTTGAAGAATTACCCATACACAGTGGCGTGGGCCAAGTCAATAACCCGTGAAGGGGGCCCCCTGCATTTTGCGCTACGCCACAGCCCATACACACACACACACACACATATATATATATATATATTTATATGAGCAATATCACACAAGTAGCAGTGCGATATGGTGACCTCGTGCCATCGCACGCCTCCCACCAGTGCCGATATACAGCCATATCGCACTGCTACGAGTATGATATTACGTTTATACAACAGTTTAACGGCATAATTGTGTATTAAAAACAAAATCAAACACGGAGAGTCTCAAAAACCCTTTTGCATGAGGAACTACTTTCTTTCACGATGGGTTCAAATCATAAGCTGACAGTTAAACAGCTGAGCAAGCATCTTTCAAACTTTAGATCTGTAGTGTCTGATTTCTGCTGGCTGTATGTGGGCGGAGTAATACACAAAGGGTAAAGAGGCTGTAGGAGTTCTGATATTGCAGAATATCGCACGACTATCAGCCAATCAGATTTGAGAACCAGACAGAACTGTTGTATATATATATATTGTGTATATATATACTGAAAAGTGTTATGGTGATTGAGTATTGACTATCTTGTTTGTCTATTGAGTTTGCAATCTTATATGACCTCTGACCCTGCTTAAAAGGAGCTTGACTATATAATGAAGACTATAACCCTATAGATCAGTGGTTCTCAAACTTTTTTCATCAAGTACCACCTTCAAAAAAAATTGTCTCTCCAAGTACCACCAAAATGAGCAGTATTGAGTACAGTAGCGTAGTAGGCCCAGTAAAGCAGCTACAACTCTGCACAGTTAAAACACGTACCACAGTTTGAGAACCACTGCTATAGGGCATTAAGAAATGCAATCAGAAACAAGATAAATCAGCAAGCTTTATTTTATTTATTTATTAATTAAATTTTTTTTTCACTATGTAACTTGAATTTATAGTGTGTCCTAGTAGGCTACTTTTCTCAAACCTGCTTTTCTTCTTGTTTCTAAAAGGAGCAGCTGAGGTCTGTACCTGCAGTCAGAATAGACTCTGTATTGTCTGTGTGATGATGGCTCTTTCTGATTCACCAAGCACAGAATTGCTCTCTAAAGCCGGATCGGATGCAGGTGTTCAGGGGCTCTCGGAGTCACATTTTAAAAAATTAAAGTAAAAAAAAAAAAATCGCTCAAAATGAATCTCTGATAAATATTGAATATTTTCATAATATGGAACCAACTGGCATAAGATATTGAGGGACAGCTTTAACAAGCATTTCTCATTCATTCATTCATTCATTCATTTTCTCATTCGGTTTAGTCCCTTTATTAATCTGGGGTCGCCACAGCGGAATGAACCGCCAACTTATCCAGCATGCAGCGGATATCCCCTTCCAGCTCACTTGGAAACATCCATACACTCTCATTCACACACAGACACTGCGGACAATTTAGCTTACGGGGTAAACCGAAGCACCCGGAGGAAACCCACACTAACACGGGGAGAACATGCAAACACAGAACTGCCAACTGGCTCAGTCAAGACTCAAACCAGCGACCTTCTTGCTGTGAGGGGATTGTACTACCCACTGCGCCACCGTGACACCATAAGCAGTAAAAGTACATATCATTTTTCAGTCATTCAAACTGGACAAAGTAAAGCTTTTATAAAAATGTTAAGTTCATTTATTCGTTATTTATTTTGTATTTAATTTAGCCACACGTGTATGCATAAACGAGTGTGGCTGTGTGAATGATTTATATATTACAGGTTGCAGCTGTAATATTTTAAGTGAAAAAATACATTTATTTTTGTTAACTGTAGTAGCACTGGCAAATAGGAAAATAATAAATAAAAATAAATAAAAGTGTGAGTTTAGCGAATTAGCGATTTTTATTCTGCTTGTCAATCATTATTTCACGATCAGTGGGCGGCCCATATATGGGAAGTGGAAACGGAAGTGTAAGAGCGCGCAAGAAAAAGGCTTTCACGAGCATTTAAAGGTTTTGCAAAACTGGAGAAAACACAATCACGACTACTAGCGTTCAGGGACTACTAGAGTTCACCAAAACGTCGTTGGATGGACTTTTGGAAGTTGATATCACAAGAAAACAGACGGTGAGTTTGCTGACAGGTAACACTAAACACACCACAGTTATAAGTAGAAAGAGGGGTGTGGCTAAGTTAATCAAGCAGTAGTACGACATTGTATTATTTCCCTCAGCCTAATCCTTCAATTGTGTCATAGTTTGTCACCAACTTATGTGCATTTTTAAAAATGTTTCTTTACTTTAACGAGAGGAAAACAATTATGCCAATTATTATTTTTTTTTAATAGAGTGACTTTTTTTTTTTTTTTTGTTAAAAAATGTGACAACAAACATGTCAGACGAGTGTTACATTACTATACCTCCCTAAGATGTACATTTTTCTGGACCAATTTTTCTGGCAGCATTCAGTGGAAGAGCGCATGGTTATTACCTGAAAAATTCAGCATGTCCAACAAAATAAGAGAGATACATTTTAAGGTTTTGCATAATGGAATAACATTTTTTATTTATCGTCCTTATTTCAATATGATTTAAATTTGGCTATAAAAGATATATTTCTGTAGTTCTTAGATAATAATCATGCTCTTTATCTTATTGTTAGTTTTTTGTGTTCCACTGTAAAATTTTATACACAAAAGTAAGTTCTGTGAGGCAGTGGCGCAGTAGGTAGTGCTGCCGCCTCACAGCAAGAGGGTCGCTGGTTCGAGCCTCGGCTCAGTTGGCGTTTCTGTGTGGTGTTTGCATGCCCTCAGAATATTACCAGCTAAAATAAAACAGTAATATCCTTTATATCAGATTATTAAGGATTTCTTTACATTAACTCTTTCCCTGCCAGCATTAAAAAAAAAAGTTGCCAGCAATGCCGCCAGCATTTTTATTGATTTTCACTTAGGTTTGACAGCCTTCAGAACATTTTCAGCTAAAATAAAATAAAAATAATATGCACATCTTATAGAATCAATGAAAACATTAAATATTTTGATTTAAAAATCAAAAATCCTGCCTAAAATACAATTTAGGAGGATTAATTATGTAAAGTTTGCATAAAAATAGCTTTTTATGAGTATGAAACCTTTAAAGAAAATCCCTTTAAATCCTTCTGTGACACAAAACAAACTATAATATTCAACTTTCTCCTCTGTTTGGTCAAACATATACAATTGAATACAAAATTATCGACCTTGCTAAATTAATTTATACACATTAAACGACTATATCAGCTAATTTACACTTTTTTCCATTAACTCTTTCCCTGCCAGCTTGTTTTTAAAAGGTTGCCAGCCACTGCCAGCATTTTTGATGATTTTTGTTATGTTGGGCAGCCCTCAGAATATTACCGACTAAAATAATAATAAAAAAAGCAATATGCACAACATGTAGAATCAATAAAAACATTTACTATTTTGATCTAAAAAACAAAAATCGTGTCTGAAATTTAATTTAGAATTTATTTATTTAATGTTTGCATCAAAAAATTATTATGATTATGAAAACTTTAAAGAAAATCCCTTTTAAATCCTTCTGTGAAACAAAACAAACTAATATTCAGTTTTCTCCTTTGTATAGAGTTGAATTCAAAATTATAATCGACGTCGCTAAATTAATTTTGACACATTAAATGACAATTTCAGATTATAAACGTTTTTTTCACATTAACTTTTTCCCTGCCAGCGTTTTTAAAAATGATTTTCTCTTAAATTTGACAGCCATCGAATATTTTTGGCTAAAATAAAATAAACAAAAGTAGGCTAATATGCACAAATTATAGAATCAATGACAACATTTAGCATTTTGATCTAAAGAACAGGGTCCCCGCGGGTCCTTAAAAAGTCTTGAGATGTCTTAAATAAAATTTTCGATTTTTAAGGTCTGAAAATGTCTTGAATTCTGCAATTTTCCATAAGGATGTCTTAAATTTCATGTGGGATCCTAAATTTCATGTCCGACTCGTCTTTTTTTATTTATTGTTTTCAACCGCTATTTGACCAGCGCAACATTTGGGGGCAGCACTTCGTGGGTGCAACCTGCATCATTCCATAGGTGACATACGAGTAAGTTATTGATGAATGCGTTGCGTTGAAACTTCACCACCACGGCATTTTACGAAATCGCAAGCATGGGCAAATGTTTGTTTGATGACAATTGGTTTGAGGTCGAAAAGTATCGGGGGTGGCTAAAGAAAACAGCCAGTAATCATGAAGGGAGGTGTGCTTTATCTAAAAAGTCGATAAAACTGGGGACAATGGGCCGCAAAGCGCTCGATTCACACATGAAAGTAGAGAAGCACAAAAAGTATGTGTAGTCGCAGGCAAGTAGTTTGCCCATAAGTATGTTCTCATCGAGCACTTCGACCTCAGCCTTCCACAAGGCCGTCCACTTCAAGCATAGACTGTAAAATATATGGACGTAGTTTCCGTGACGTCACCCATAGGTTTCTGAAGAGCGCAAAAGAAGCCACAAGTAGGCGCGGCCAACCGTCGCCATTTTGTTCGCGCGTCATCACACCCACGGCGGGATACCAAACAAGGGCAAAGAGGCGGAGAGTGAGCGGAGCTACAGACGCATGCTGTCATTTAGCTTGGACCTGGTTCAGACACACTTTACTTTGGGAGAAATGCTTAATACTTTATCACCTGTGACTCGTTTGTATTCTGACCACTTGTGCTTGGCTGTACAATATATCAATAAAGTGTTTAGACTTTTAAAAACACTGCTGTAACACATTGAGCCACTAAACATTGTTCTTATGACGTTTTTCAACAGGAGGAAAACGCGAATTACTTCCAAACACTTCAGATATAGTCTGTGTTAGTTAATGTAAGACTATTGATGAAATCCAGCAGAACACTGTATGACCACGCTTCAGATGACTGTTCTACAGCCCACAGCTAATCAATTGGTCAGATTCTGGAGTGCATTACAGCTCTAAATATAAATATAAACGATAAATGATCTTAAATAAAACAAATACATGTATAGAGATGGTATATAAGTATATAACTTTACCCACATGGGAAACGGAGGCCATGTGAATGGTTTGTGAGCACAATTAAGTGCCCTCAGCATGCCATGCCATCTAATAATTGTAGGAAACAAGTCCAAAAGGCAGTCGACTGTGTAAAGCCACATAAAACAACACAGAAATATGATAAATATGCAGAGTTCAGTGGCTGATCTGCAGGATTCAGCTGAGGTGACGTGACGGCGACCAACGAGACCTAGCTGTCAATCAAGTGACCATGCCCTTAATTATGCAAACTTAATATAACTTAATATAAAGGAAACGGATGAGTTATAAAAATATTCACTCCCTCACAGTTGTCATGAAGGGTAATATTACCTGTATTAACCAAAATCTTTTTTTGTACCAGGCTGTAAACACCTTTTTTTCTGCTGTAAAGTTGGCCATTCTAACAGTGGGCTCAATTGAAATTTGCTCTGTTTTGGAGCCAGGAGCGGCCAGGACTAGCGGAATTTCGCATGAATTGCAGTTTTAGTTACTTCCATATTGGCTTCCTGAGGGAGAGCGGGAGGTTGCCGCTTGACTTCAAGCAATGCCTTCAGCAGCTTTGCGAATATAGTTACATTTAAGGCCGAAATACTGTGGGTATTTCAAACCGTAAGCCGCCACCACTCGTACACCTCAAATAAGGACGTCCACCTAGTTTTTTAAGCAGTTCCCTGACTCAGAGTGTGCGAGTACGTTCACATGTGGAAGAGACAAAACAGTATGTTTAGCACGATTTGGTGTTGCCCTATACCTAAAGAAGAAACTAATTTCACGAGCAAACAAGGAAGCTTTCATCATAATGTTCGATGAGTCCATGAACGCAGCAACGAAGACTTAGACTTGCACTTTAGACGTTGGTCAACTGACGAGACCGGTACCCTGTTGTCAGGGTTGTAAGGTCAATCAGCACTCGGCATAAAAGTTTTTGCGTCCCTTTGACCTGTCTTGAGCGTGGCTCTGGTGAGTTGTGCCACGCTAATGCTTCACCACATCATTCTGTGTTGACACACTGAACATTTTCCTGTTTTTTTTGTTTAGGTAAAGTCTTAAATTTTCATTTTAGAGCAATGGTTCTCAAAGTGGGGGTCGGGACCCCCCGAGGGGTCGCAGGGCAATGAAGGCGGGTCGCCTGGTGATTTCCAAAAATCTAAACCATAAGAATTAACATATTTTATCCATAACTATACTGAAAATAAAAATAGTCGTTTATAGTTACTATATACAGGGTTCTTACGGGTGCAGGAAATCCTTAAAAATGCTTGATTTTTAATATAGTGTTTTCAAGGTTAGAAATATGCTTGGATTTTGGACAAAGTGCTTGAACCTACGTGAAGAGCACGAAATTGCGATTGTTTTGGTTGCATATGTGCCTGAAATTGTATCTATGTCAACTCGAATTACATTTGGGAGCATTTGAGCGAGTGCATACATTTTTGTTATGCGACCAGTTTTCACTGCAAAATGTTCACCGCATGCTTATAATTATGTATTTGAATTTCAAAACTTGAATATTGAAGATCTGAAATTTTAGACAACTTAATTTTTTTAGATGCATTTTCGAACTTAAGATTTTTTTGGTCCTGAATTCCTAGACTGCAAATATTGGGTTTGTAATAATACAGTTTCAAGTTTTCAAGACGAAGAAATTCAGAACATTAAATTCAATATTCTAGAATTCAAAACCAGAAATTCAGATTGTGAAATTCAGATTGCGCAGAAAGTAGGTCAGGGGTGATCAACAGGGAAGAGTAGATCATCAAAGAAAAGTCAAACTAAGCATTTTGGCCAGTCATAGAGCTGCG
This sequence comes from Danio rerio, assembly GCF_049306965.1. NCBI lineage: Eukaryota > Metazoa > Chordata > Actinopteri > Cypriniformes > Danionidae > Danio > Danio rerio. Next base: position 54,049,974 of record NC_133189.1, read on the forward strand.
TAAGTTTGCTGGCATTTGTTTGGCTCA
>NC_133189.1:54057500-54095000 GCF_049306965.1 Danio rerio
TGGCTGTCTTTGCTCCGCATCTGATTGCGTGTTTCGTGCAGTTGTGTCTTTAAGTGGAAGATTTCGCTCAGTTTCTGCGTGACCTCGGCCTGAGAGTCCCGCAGCTGCTGCTTGAGTAACGAGATCTCACCTGACTTCTGGCACACCTGTTTAGTGGAGACAGTTCAGACATTTTTACAGCTCACACAAAGACAAAGATTCATGATTGTATTATACTGTTCAAGGCTGGATGCTGTTTTTTTGTTTGTTTTAATCTTGTGAGCATTCATTTAAACCAAATTCAAAGGGATGACATCTGAATAGTGCAAAATAAAAAATATGAAATCTGATCTAAAACATACAAAAATAGTTTAATCCAATTATGATTTTTAATGTTTTCTATAATTCATGTAATTTATCTTTTTTATAATTGCACGCTAACTTACAAAGTATGCAGTATTGTCTATGGCAGGGTTTATTTAAATTAAATTAAATTCTAAATAAATAAATAATTCATATTTTTTTCGTCCAGTTAATTAATAATAATATCTGTCTATTCAATTCGATTAATCTTTATTTGTATAGTGCTTTTACAATGTAGATTGTGTCAAAGCAGCTTCACATAGACGGTTCTGGGGTCCGTTCTTCATACCTCGCTTAAATGATCCAAGATGATTTAGCAGATCCCGGATCTTTTAATCTTGATAACTGATCTCTGGCTAATTTGGTTCTTCAAACAAGTTCATGAAATTATCTGGATGAACTGATCTGAGATCGCTGCGTGTGTTGTGAAGGACAGATCTATCGATCCTTGAAATCATGATCAGTAATGCAACGATTGGCTGACGTCACAGCAGCATAATGACATCATCTAATTAATATTCAATTATCCATGTGAGTAATATTACATCAAATTCATATAAAAACTGTTTGTTAAATATGACACGCAATAACTTTCTTGTGGGCTGCAGGTTTTTACACTTTCACGTGTCAAGAGTATTTAGCAATTAATTTAGTTTAACTTTTAGAGCAGATTTTTTTACTATAGTAGCCATAGCAGTGTAGTAGCCAGTTTCTTAATCTGTGTAAAGAATAAAAGCGTTTTGATATTGGTAAAGGTGTCTGCAACTTTTGTGAAGCATCAAATCACAGTCACATTGGCTGTCAAAACACATTTATTACTGCATAAATGTATTATTGCTTTATTTTTTAAAAAGTCACATATTGGTCATGTCTACACACAAATTGTACTAAAGCGATCTAAAAAGTTCATATCAATAAATGTTCTCTTTGAACCACCAGGTGGCAGTCCTTGTACTTTTATTTTGGAGTGCAGATTGCATAAGTTTTATTGATAACTTTATAGTTAATAAATATATTTACTATTTTCCCAAGTCAATACAATTACTACAGTAAGAAAATATCAGCATTTCGTACATACTTTCAGTATTTGCTTGAACTGACCCAATCTAATCCTGTTTATATGAAATGATCTGTTGCTTCCGAGCAGGTTTGAGCTAGCAGAACTGTTGCTAAGACAACAACTATCGGATCAGTTTTGAAGAACGAAACGATCCTGGATTGTTTCAAACCGTCAATAACCAAATCCAGCTAACTGAGTAATCAAGGTAGGAAGAACAGACCCCAGGTCAGTGTGGTTTAATATTCACTGCTGAGAGTCCAAACACTAAAGAGCAAATCCTTGATTGTCCGTCTGTCTGTCTCTCTATCTGTCTCTCTATCTGTCTCTCTATCTATCTATCTATCTATCTATCTATCTATCTATCTATCTATCTATCTATCTATCTATCTATCTGTCCGTCCGTCCGTCCGTCCGTCCGTCCGTCCGTCCGTCCGTCCGTCCGTCCGTCCGTCCGTCCGTCCGTCCGTCCGTCCGTCCGTCCGTCCGTCCGTCCGTCCGTCCATCCGTCTATCTATCTATCTATCGTTCTATATATTGTTCCATCTATCTATCTATCTATCTATCTATCTATCTATCTATCTATCTATCTATCTATCTATCTATCTATCTATCTATCTATCTATCTATCTATCTATCTATCTATCTTTCTGTTCCATCTATCTATCTATCTATCTATCTATCTATCTATCTATCTATCTATCTATCTATCTATCTATCTATCTATCTATCTATCTATCTATCTATCTATCTATCTATCTATCTATCTATCTATCTATCTATCTATCTATCTATCTATTTATCTAGCATTATACTGTATCTACCTAGCATTATATCCATCCATCCATCCATCCATCCATCCATCCATCCATCCATCCATCCTCTGCAAAGTATAAGGAATGCTAGACTGCCAAATCCTTAAATATATTTACAAAGAATGAAGTTGATGTGTTCAAAACCATTTATATACACAACAGACACTTGAAACACATTTTCTGTGCATAAGCATGTGTGCGTCTCTCTGTGTAAACGACAAACACTGACAAAGACCACATAGTTCAGTGTTTGCTGGGATACTCGTGCACCACATATTTTTACATCGCAGTGTTGACAAACATGAGTCCTGTAAATGCAGATTTCATTACTTTTGCATCTCATTTTTGATAATTAATATGGCAACAGAAATATCTCATATTACAGTTTTTCTCAGTGGCTTTGGTGCATTTCTCACAACACTATTTACATTTGCACAACAGTTCGTGCATTTCTCAAAACAATTAGTCGTTTGTGCACATCCTGGTAGCAGTTTCTCATTCCTTCCAACAAACTGCAAATGCTTTTGGACGTGCATCAATTGCTTTCATTCAAGTCTCTGCTATTTATAACATTATCATCTGCTTATGTCATGTCAGTCAAAATGAACTAAACTTGTAAATGCTGAATAGTCATTCCATGTAAAACTAACAGTCCTCATTTTATTACTCGAGTCATTACAGACAAAAATGTTGAACTACTTGTCAAAATCTGTCAAACTAATTTTATAAAACAAATTTAGATCTTTATTTTCCTGAAAATGTCTTTAAAATTTAACAATTTAATGAATGTCTTGCAGACTTGTGTATGTTGTAGGTTCAGTTCCAATATGTACTGCAATATTGTCTACAGTTGTGCACAGCTTTACCCAAAGGGAGTTTATGTTTGTTGTAAATAAGGCTGTGTTTATTCTTTTGCACAATGCTGTGAGTAAATTAGGATTGTAAAGAGCAAATGCAGAGTAAAAATGTGAAACATACATATTCAGTGTCTTGTACTCAGATATCTCACTAAATGCAGTGATGTCTCACTTTACTGTAGTTTTCAAATGGCTTTGCAAATAGTATATAGTGCTGTCTTGAGCATTTTCAGGAAGTGTCGCCAACATCTGACTTTTTAGATTGAAAAAAATGTCCAGAGTAAACTCATAATGAAAACCTGACAAAGCCATTTGACTATCTTGTTCATAAACAATGGTGTCAGGACTTTTTATTTTGATGGCACTGACACTTTGATTGACGTCAATACTTGCTTTTGAGGGATGAACTATCTATTTTGAGCATGTGATGTGCTCTTGCAGGTTATCAGCTAGGTTTTGCAGTTTGTACTAATTGTTTTGAGAAATGCATTAACTGTTGTGCAGAAATGCACTCGTTTTGTGAGAAACGCACCAAAGCGACTGAGAAAACTGTAACTAAACATTTTGAGCTTTGATTACTCAGAAAATGACAGCTCTAGACATGTGATGTAGATTTAAGTTCAGCGTCAGCAAACTAAAATGCAGTGTGTGTTGCGTCCCCGCATTCATCATCCAGCTGAAAGTTACTTTCTTTTATCTCTCGCTGCATTTTTCTGCAATCCGCAAAGCTGTTGAACAGATAGCTCTGGCTTTAATGCGTACCTCCCATTGGGTTTCCTCCAGCTGGGGATTAATGTTCTGGCTTTGTGCCGCTGGGCTTTGACTTTTCAGCTTCTGGCACTCCAGCCTGACGCTTTCCAGCTCGTCCTGCAGCCGGTTGCGCTCCTGCTGGGCTTTATACAGTTGCAGCTGCAGGTTTCGCTGGGAACGCTGAGCCTGCTGGGATATCTGCCGCAGTTTGGCGGTGTACAGGTTTTTCAGCTCCGTCACTTCTTTCTCCCAGAGCCGCTGCTTGCCTTCAAAAACCTATAGGAAGATGCAAAAACAACGTTTTTTTTTTTTATTTAGTGCTAGTTTTTTCTCATTTTAAATGATGTCATTTTCTTACTTAAAGGGATAATTAGCCCAAAAATGAACATTTACTCAGCGTTTATTCTTCCTCAAGCAGATCCAAATGTTTATATTTTAAAGAAAGCTGAAAACCACTGACCTTAATAGTAGGAAAAACAAATACTATGAAAGTCAATGGTTACAGGTTTTCAGCTTTCTTCATCTTGTTTTCAACAAAAGGAAGAAAGTCAAATAGGTTTGGAACAAGTTAAGGGTGAGTAAATAGTTTACACGAAAATGAAATTTCTGTCATTGTCTCTTTAAATCTCTATGGAACCTAACAGAAAATTCATGTTGATTTTTACAATTACAGCAGGATTATCTTTATTTTTTGAGGATGAAAATATCAACACTTATCAACTTAGGCCCCGTTTACACTAGTGTGTTTTAGTTTCAAAGCCACACTAGCGTTTCACCCAGCGTTTCTGAACATATCTCCGTCCACACTACACCACCAAAAACGTATCTCACGTGACCATTCCCGCACTCTGGGCATGCGCGTTCTAGTATAAACAGAAAGCATGCATCTCGCTCGGCACTTGGTTATTGTTAGTCAACAAACGCCGGTTGAAAAATAAATGCAATGGAAAAGAAAGCAAGAGAGGTATTTTTGCGGACAGACGACGAGGTCGAGTTGTTACTAAACGTAACAAATGAATAACTGCACAATGGCGCCTAAAACAGACAATAGTGCAAACAACTCTCCCATTTTTGTGTCCATGTTGTTGTTTACAGTGAAGGCTAGTCTGCTGTCTTCAAGTAGCGTTAAAGTCATGCGTTATAGTCATGTGACGGGCTTGACGAATAAGGGTAGGATACGCAATGACACAAAAGCCTCAATCAGGTAGCGAATCTCAGCAGCCCCGCCTCCGTTTTCAGATGTGTCTGTTTTCCCCCATCCACACTGAGACGGAGCAGCAGCGTTTCCGGAAGAAAACGGCCTCTTCAGCGTTTTAGAAATGCTCCGTTTTTGGCGCTCGAGAACTCTGGCGTAGTGTGGACAGATGGCGTAACCGTAGCAAAAACGTATGCGTTTTAAAACTAAAACGCATTAGTGTAAACAGGGCCTTAAAGGGTCACGAACCCCCCCTGTTTCAGCAGGGTGTTTTCACACCCCTAATTTGGAAAAGTCAGGAAAGTGGGTGTGTACAGCTCTGTTTATTGGAAGTGTCAGGAAAGGGAAAGGTGCATAAAAATTTGAATTAAAATGGGAGTGTCAGTTTGGGCACGTGCTGACTTTCACAGAGGCAAAACAAACTCACAGGAGAGGAGAAAGACAGTGACTGTGTTCAAATGTTTAGTTTGTCGACTTTAACTGCAGTTTGGCACTTTCACTTTCATTCAGGAACATTTCCTGCATGCCCCCCATGACAAACGAGATTAATTCGAAGGACTACTGGAAGAGTGTAGTTTTAATGATATGTTTGGTACCGCGCGGCGAATAGGAGAAAAAAAAACACATTTCTCTGTAACTTAGATGCAGTCGGTTGGTAGCGTCAGAAAGCCGTGTGTGTAGACTATCCTGTCACAAAATGCGGCGAAAATCCTACACGACGGTAATAGTTTGATTACGGTGTTTACATGTTTACACTCAGAGAGCAGCATTTACAGCGGATCTTTTAGTCCATAATATTGTACTATAATATTGCAGTGATATTAACATACTGTAAACTTAGTAACTAAATCATTTCGACTAAGATATGTCTTTAAACACTGAAAGGGTGCTGCTGACGATGCAAACTAACATTGCCATCTGAATAAACAAACAAAGACCACTGATCGCACAGTTACCAAATCTGTAGAGACAGGACAATCAACACCAACTGGAGCTGCGTCTTTATTAAAAGAAGACTAGCAGCAAATCCGGATTTCACCATTTCCAGATGAGAAACGCTTTCGGGTAAAAAAAATATTCTTTACAAACATATTTCTGTCGCGTGTCGCTTTCTCTCGTTTTGGCAACACAACGTGGCGTCTCTGCCGTCTGAACACTGTAACAAGTAAAAACAGTCTTCGAAGCTATCATGCATATTAATGAAGTTGCACCTCATTCACAAATGAGCGCGCTGATTGGTTTGAACCAAGTCTTACTCATGAATTAATGCAGCACACTCAGAGACGTCATGATGTACTGGCCAGTACAGACATCCACTCTCCACACTGGAATACACGCAAGGATCTAATCGGCGGGACGCAGCTTCAAAAATTCGTTCCAAACTGGAACAAATTTCCTTGAAATAACGCAAAAACAACCAATTTTCACTTGCTAGTGAAATATGTGTCCTAATAGTGTTTTTAGCAGCATGGGACACATATATGACTGTCAACAGCTCAAATAATGTGTTTTGATGTTTCGTGACCCTTTAAACTTCATTATCAAATTGTTAAAATACCAGGATTTATTATTAATTTTATTATCATTATTATTATTATTATTATTATCATTGTTATCATTAATTTCAAGTAAATCACTCAATGCAGAAGTATCAGGAAGTGTAAATCTGTTAAAAATGAATGACAGTCAATAGAGGAAACCCTTGTTTTTGTCCTCCAGGTGGTCAAATAAAGGTGTGGTGTCATGTGAAACCTAAGAATGGCTGAGTCTGAAATCTTTGCAGAAAATAAACTGAGGCAAAGCACCTGGGAAAATGTGTTTAGTAGATGCAGCGGGTTAAAATTGGAGTATTGAACACGTCACCATTTTACTCAGAAAATATATTTATAAAGGCGCTGTTGACTTGGAATTTTCACCAGATGTCAGTAACAACCAAAGCAATCCATATATGCAAAGAAAACAAAACTAATTAGTTTAGAAATTAAGTTATAAAGAATCAAATGAAACGACACAGGGAAAAAGTATTGAACACATGAAAAAAGGAAGGTGCAAAAAGGCATGGTGAGCCCAGACAGCAGCTGAAATCTCTTAGTTTTTAGAAAGCAGCCTTTCCCCTACAGCAAGATGAAACCAGGTTGGATATTTCAGAAAGACAATAATCCCAAACACAGCTAAGCAAACTCTCAACTGCTTTCAGAGAAATAAAATAAAGCTGCTAGAATGGCCAGCCAATCACTTGAGCTGAATCCAGTAGAAAACAAGAACTGAAGTTCAGAGTTGATAGATGAGACCCACAGAACCATCAAGATTTTTACACTCTGGGAAAAAACTCACACCTGAGCAATGCATGCAGCTCCATTCTCCATATAAGAGGCGTCTTGAAGCTGTCATTACCAAAAAAAGATTTTGTAATAAGTATTAAATACATTTCAGAAGTTCAGTAGTTTCTCCTTCAGTAGTTTCAACCCATTGTTATCACACACAGTTTTTTTTTGGTTTCATTTGTATGTTTGGATTCTTTTGGTTTTTACCAAAATGTGGTTCAATTTCATATCAACAGCTCCTTTGACTCAATTCAATAATTCAATATATTGTGATGATGAACATGCACAATATTAATATCGTGGGCACTTTTACTTTGCCTCTTAAGTAAAACTATCTAAAATTATCTTTGCCATGATGACAGCACTTAATATTTGACTAGATATTCTTCAAGACACTAGTATTCAGCTTAAAGTGACATTTAGGCCGTACTCACACTAGGTACAGTTGCCTCGAACCGGGCCAAAGCACGCTTGTCCCCCCTCCCGTCTCCCCCGACGGCCCGCGCTCACACCATATCGGGCCTCGGCACGCTTACGTCATCGCTGCTGCGCTGTTCAAAAGCGATCTCTATGGCAAGCCTTTTTAGCATTTAAATCTTTGTTCTGACTCCATAAATATATTTAGAGATATCTCTAATTATATTTTGACTAGTCATAATTATAATTCCACTAGTCAGAATAACAATTAGAGATATCTGCAATTGCAATTGTACTAGTACGAAATCAGATTAGAGATATCTGCAAATATATTATGACTATTCCTCTATTGACTTCCATTGAAAAATATTTGCAGATATCTCTAAATGAGTTTTGACTAGTCACAATTGTAATTAGAGATATCTCTGAGTTTTTTACTAGTCATACACATATCACTATACATTTGGAGATGTCTTTAATTCGTCATATTTAGAGATATTTACAAATATATTTGAAGATATCTCTAATTAACTTACTAATAGTCGAATTACAGTTGTAGATATCTTGAATTGGATTTTTGACGAGTCAAAACTCAGAGATATCTGCAAATAGTTTTCAATGGAAGTCAATGGAGGAATATGACTAGTCATAATATATTTGCAGATATCTCCAATCTGATTTCGTACTAGTACAATTGTAATTGCAGATATCTCTAATTGTCATTCTGACTAGTCGAATTATAATTATGACTAGTCAAAATATAATTATATCTCTAAATATATTTATGGATAGTCAGAACAAGGTTTAAATGCTAAAACGGCTTGCCATACGCTCTCACTCAGCAGCACAGTGGAGAGTTCTCTAGTTATATCCTTTCAGTCGTTTGTTATGCAGTGACATGCAGTCAAATATTTCGGCAAACAGTCCTTAGGGATACGGTGACACGGAGTCAGATATTTCGCCGAACAGATCCGCCACTTTTGGCGCTCATAAACAATCATAAAGCCCTCGTGCTGCAGGAGTGAGGAGGTCTGCTGAAGGTGCGCAGCTGATGTGCAGTGAGGAGTTTGCGTCTTTAATAAACTACGGCAGTTTGCGTTCACTGAACAGTAAGAATGATTAATAAATCCATATGAAACAGTCCCTTAAAAGTCACGTCTCGCTTTCAGTTTTGGGCTTTCGCGCGTTTTGCACTCACACACAAGTGTACCGCGCCAAAGCCCAAGTGATCCGCGCTCAGGCACACCTCTTCCAACCGGGCCAGGGCCAGCCAAGTGAACCGTGCTTGAGCCCGATTCAGCGCACTCACACTTCTCAAACGATCCGGGAAACGGGCCTGGGCACGGTACGGATGGCATAGTGTGAGTAGGCCCTTAAAGGCTTAACTTGGGTAATTTGGCAAGTCATTGTATAATAGTAGTTTGTTCTGTAGACAATCAGAAAATATTGCATAAGGAGGCTAATAATATTGACCTTAAAATGGTTTAAAAACTTTAAAAACTGCTTTTATTCTAGCCAAAATAAAACAAGTAAAACTTTCTCCAGAGGAAAAAATATTATAGGAAATACTGTGAAAAATTCCTGAATCTGTCAAACATCATTTGGTGAAATATTTGGAAAAATTCACAGGATGGCGAATAACTTTGGCCCCGTTTACACTGCCAGTTAAATGTGACCCAATTCCGAATTTTTTCTCATACGTGACACAGATCAGATCTGTTTTATGGCCGTGTAAACCCGAAAAAAAAAAAAACGCATGCATTGGGATATTCAGAAATCTTCCTTCATATCTGGAAATAAATCAGATATAAATCGGATGCGTGACTATCATGTAAACAGGCAGATCGGAATTATGGAGGCATTTCATTTTGTACGTCATTAACCTTGCAACAATGTAGTGCTTCTCCACGGTTTAATGATGTCCAAGGAAGAGTGTGTGTGGAGACACCAACACGGTAAACAACAACAACAGAGGAAACCCGGAGGAGGAAAGTGGTCAGTCGCCCCAATTTGCTCCCAACAGACCTGAGATCTATCGCGTACACGCAAATTCCTCTGAATGATGGATGACGTCATCTATAAACCATAGGCGCAAGCTGCGATGACGACCATTTCCCGCCTCCTCCGCTTCAAAATTATTTAAAATTGGGCGAACTTCGCATAATTCGCGGAGCTAAACACAAGACTATTTCTTCCATCGTGGCTAGTGTGGCGCAAGGTTATAATAGTTTTGGATTTTTCATTAGTTTTAGTTTCTATTTCGTTTTGTTTTCAAATTCAGTCAGTTTTAATTAGTTTTTAGATGCAGATTTACTAGTTTTTATTAGTTTCTATATTTTGAAATGTCTTAAGCCTCCTTTCCACTGCACATGACAAACGACAAGCGACAGACCGGAAGTCATTCATTTCCAATGGAGAGCAGCCTGGGAGCTGCGTGGAGTTCCGATCATCTCTGTATGCGGAAAATTCGGATCCGAATTGAGCTGCGGATCCGTTGAAATATTTGAACTCCTGCGACTAGACCGTATGCGACCTGCCGACCGGATATGATGTATTCCAGTGTTGTACAAGCAGATCCGTGCGCGAGATGAAAAATAGGAGTTTATTTGGTTATTTTTTGAATTATGAAAAGTCTATATTAAAAAAAAAACTTTTCTGTTCATAAATGTAAGTAAGAAAGTAATAATTTTTAAAAAAAAATTTATGTCGTCTCCACATTTGCTTTTGCACACCTTTATTTCGGACACCTTGAGAATCAGCTTCTCCCCCATGGTGCACGACAACACTGAAAATACTGTGCGGCTGCCACAAGGGGGCGTATTCCGACAGTTATGTCTAAATGTCGTGTGCAGTGGAAAGGCGGCTTTAGTTTTAATTTAGCTTTTATTAGTTTCAGTATTAGTTTTTCTTAATTAAGAATGTTTGTTAAGTGCAAGATTCAAAATCAACAGAATAAAAATTGTATAATAAAAACTCGACCATACATTTTCTGAAACCTGTATTTAGAGGACACATGAACACTATCATCTACCATTACCATCTACCCATCCTCAAATTCAAATACAGCAGCCCACAAGATAGCAGCCTTGAGTACAATATGTGTGCAAGGCTGCTCTGAGGTTAGATACACAGTAGTGATGGGAAGTTCTGATGTTTAACGCGGATGTTAGGACTCAACATGCTAAAGTTTTATAGTCAATAGTAATTTCAATCAGTTAAAACATCACCATGATCTGAAAAATGTCTTGTAGTAAAGTTTTGCAGCCCAACTGAATCATGATTCACTTATTTAAATTGCATTACGATTTTCTGTCATGAAATAAACTCACGTTTCTCACCAGATCCTCTCATTTAAGCCCCAGGTTTAGGTGCTGTTGTTCAAGTTTAGTTCTGTTACAGCAGGCTGTACTGTTTGTGTTCAGTTCACTGAATCACGCATGCACAGTTTTATCGGTTCACCGCTTCTTAAATTGATCTCAGTGTAACGTTGCTGTTCTAATAACTGAATGAGAGCATATATTGGATTATTTCGAGTCAGAGGGGGGTATTATGCTTGTTAAAAAGTAAGTCGTTTGTTGATAAGTGCTTACTGGAGATGCGAATCGTTTCAAATGATTCAGTTCGATTTAGTAAACTAGTTCAACCAGTTCACTTAGAAGATCTGGTTAAAAAGATTGGTTCGTGATCGCGAAACAGAAATAAAACCCATTATTAGGCACAAATGTGTTAGTTATAGTTTTAAGTGCCTGTAATGCTGTCACCGTGCTGCTGTCATGTCCACTCGCTGTTTTTGTCACAGGAGCAACAGCGAGGATGACTGAAGGAGAACCGGCTCGATCAGCAGGATTACAGACTCTGAGGTGCCGTACGGGTCAAACACCTGCAGCGTGAATTAGATTTCCTTCTAAACGGCTTAAGGTTATGTGTATTAAACACATTCACAAATACGAAAAGGAAGGAGGTTTTTGCTATAATTTTAGTTAGTTCAGTTAGTTTTGTATGTACACAATACAGTTTCAGTTAGCTCTAGTTTAAAAAAAAACTTTTTATTTTTAATTCAGTTAACGACATTTATTTTAAATGTTAGTTTTCGTTAACTATAATAACCTTGGTGTGGTGCAGATGCTAGAACCCACCTTTATGCATGCACGACTTCATAAATTGTAAGTGTAAACACAAGAATCGGATATGGGTCACAATTACAAGAATGTGTAAATGAACAGGCAAGAAAATCAGATATTGGCAACAATTCAGAAAATTTGCATCAAGACCTGACGCCTGTTTCACACCGCAAGCGTCAGCGGCGCGTGAGCAGAGCGTGAGCAGCGCGTGTGTTTTCGGCGTTCATACCGCACGCAGCAGCAACGCGTCAGAGCGAGGCGTGAGCGTCGCCGAAGCAGCAGTGCATCGATAGTTTCGGCGCTGGGTCTATTTTTGACGCGCTGCTCACGCTCAATTAAAGTGACAGTGCATTGATAATGACCAAAACACATTGAATGACAGTAAAAATGAGCAATTTTACCCAATAAATGTGTTAATAATGTCAAATGGTTTATATATAGTCATTCAAATGAACTTAAAACGATTTAAAACGGCAACAAACATTTATTTAGGCCCGAACTACAAAACCAAATGTAAAACAATTTTAGTATCAGTTTTGCTTAAGTTGCACACTAGTGTTGTAGGAGAGGGGAAATGGAATATTTACGGGATTTGTAGTCCATGGCGAAGTGTATTGTGGGTAGTGTAGTTCGACACGCATGCTGGATGATGTGAGCTCGCTGTGTTCTGTGCAGCTGAGCAGAGGAAGAAAGTTTTAATCGGCTTTGTTTTATGTTCACTCGAGTTATTCCTACCGGGAGCTGTTTGCACAAACTGCACTGTGAATCTGACAACACGAAAATAAGTAAAAGAATGGCATGCATTGGTTACTTTTGTCCGTCTCATCCTCTGCACGAGCATGAATTAACGAGCTGTTATTCTGCCGCTGGACATCACTGAAGCGGAGAAAGTAACACTAGTTTGATCATGTATAAATATCATTATAACTATATTGTATAAATATGATTATAACTAGGTCTACAGCAACCTGATAACCAAAAAACAAATGACATGATATCACAGGCGATTGTCCTCTGACTGTAGACACTTCTCATATACGTTAGCTTGAGAAGCATACAGTACTATTTGATCTATAGAATTTGTAAAATAAACATTTGCAGGTTAAAGAAACAGCATAGAAGGGGCCTTGGTGCAGATGAAAAGTTTAAAAAGTGTATTTGTATATAGAGAGACATGGGTAACTAGATAGAATAGACAGAGATAGGTTGATCTCTGCAGCAGCTGCCGAAGAGCTGCGCGCTGCAGACGCAGCTGGTGTGAAAGGCAAACGCCTGCGTGCTGCTACTGCTCGACATACGCGCTGCTCACGCTCTCCTCGAGCGCCGCTGACGCTTGCGGTGTGAAACAGGCGTGACAGTGTAAACAGGGCCTTGTATGTTTTTGTGGGCTCTGACCTGTGCGATGGCGTCTTCGCTCTCGTCTAGGTTCCTCCTCATCTGCCTCAGCTCGTGCTCTTTCTCCTGAAGTCGTTCCTCCAGATCCCGAATCACGTCCTCCAGAGATTGGGACAGTTCATACGGTGGTGGCGCCTCGCTACCGTAACACTGCAGACGATTGAGAGTCGCCATACTCTGACAGGACACCTCCGTGACTGTAGACGCAGCTCCTTTAGATCCCAGAGACGTGCGGTCCAGTGAGCCGATGTGGTTGATGTGACCCATCGAGGCGCTGATTTGACCCAAATGAGGGCGGAAGGGTGGCTTGTAGGGCGGCAGGCTGTTCATAGAGTTGTGTCCGGAGTCAGATGTGTTTTCCTCTTCTTGGCTGAGGCCGCGGGCTGCTGTTAGCACACCTTTGCTAGCGCTCGTACCTGGACGCGACGGAGAGGAGGACGATGAAGAGGTGGACATTGATTTGGCTGGTGCTTTGCTATAGGACGGATGCATGCCGTTGGGTAAACTGCACTCCAGCTCATCTGATTTGGATGGGTAGAGGTTTTGCATGGAGCTGAAGTTTTTCGGGGTGACTGGTTTGAAGGCAGAGGGCCTGAAACGTGGCTGAAATGAAAAGATTAAGTTACATTAGTGTGTATTGAGAAATTAGACATGCATTTAAAGGAGGCCTATTATACAAAGATCACTTTTATAAGGGGTGTGTGAATATTATATCGCACAATGTGGCATCATTTTAGCATTTTGCATTCCCAGTAGTGCTGTTTTACAATGGGAACAAAATAATAGCGGCACCCGTAGTGCAACATATGTATAAAACAATGTTTATTTATTTATTTTTTTAATAATGTAAATCTCTCATGTTTTGTTTCTACATGCAGTGCTCAGCATTTGAGTACACTCCTCACAAATCTATCTTTTATATTTTTAATAGGAAACTATACAATAATATATTTGTGCATATATACAGTTGAAGTCAGAATTATTAGCCCCCCTATTTTTCCCCTATTTTCTGTTTAACAAAGAGCAGATTTTTCCAACACATTTCTAAACATAATAGTTTTAATCACTCATCTCTAATAACGAATTTATTTTATCTTTGTCATGATGACCGTAAATAATATTTGACTAGATATTTTTTAAGACACTTCTATACAGCTTAAAGTGACATTTAAAGGCTTAACTAGGTTAATTAGGTTAACTAGGCAGGTTAGGGTAATTAGGCAAGTTATTGTATAACAATGGTTTGTTCTGTAGACTATCAGAAAACAAATTAGCTTAAAGGGGCTAATAATATTGACCGTAAAATGATGTTTAAAAAATTAAAAACTGCTTTTATTCTAGCCGAAATAAAACAAATAAGACTTTCTACAGAAGGAAAAATATTATCAGATATACTGTGAAAAATTCTTTGCTCTGTTAAACATCATTTGGGAAATATTTCAAAAAGAGAATAAATTCAAAGAGGCCTAATAATTCTGACTTCAACTGTACTTAAGATTAGTCAGTACTGAAGCCACATCTAGAGCTTATACAACAAAATAACTTACAGCAGTGGTTCTCAAACTGTGGTACGTGTACCACTAGTGGTACGCGGGCTTCCTTCTAGTGGTACACGGAGGAATTAAATATGTCATATACATGCTACATATAATTCAAAATTTATTAAAAATGATGTATATAATATGCTATATATTATATATAGGCTATATTTCTAAGGTAATCTGCCAGGTTTTTTAACTGTGCAGAGTTTTAGCTGCTTTACTGGTCCAACTACGCTACGGTATTTCAATACTGCTCATTTTGGTGGTACTTGGAAAGACAATGTTTTTCTAAGGTGGTACTTGATAGAAAAAAGTTTGAGAACCACTGACTTACAGTAATGTCCCAAAAATTTGTAGCCCAAAATTGTGTTTGAGAAAAATATTAAATGCAAATTTAAAAAGGAGGAAAAACCAAGAAAAACAAAACATATCTACAATTTTGTTCAAAGTTTGAGGTCTTCAATTTGTTTTGTGATTATTTAGCTTGAATTAAAATGATCTTTCCAAGATGTCCAGTGACTAAAATATGATGTAAATAAACATATCTGTTAAATAAAACAAATGCACCAAAATATATGACCTATGTTCACTGAGAAATATTCATTTTAAAAATGATGGGGTGTACTTATTGATGCTGAGCACTGTATTTCATTAAACAACATAATTTACATTATATTAAGGCATACAAGTCCCGATGCAGGTTTCCCTTTAAACGCTGGCGCCATGCCAAACAACATTAAACTATTTAATGCAGACTACTTTAACTTCCATATTTCTTCTGTCCTGCTGAATTTCACGCTCAATAACGTCACCTGAGGGAGAGTGTATTGGATAACAGAGATAAATTTATCCAGCAGTTGGTCTACACACACACAGTTTATATGATTTATTTCTGTTTCCGACTGCCCACCTGTCAATGAATTACACTTGCCTGGAGAAGAAAGATCGTCTTTATAGAGTTGGACTGGAAATATTCTGTCCAGATTTCTGTACATCAATGAAACTACAACAAGGAACCTATTCATCTTGTTTTAATCTAGTAGTTGTAAAGTTAGCTTTTTCATTTAAAGATTTGTTGAATGCTTCCTGATAGCAAGTTGTCAAGAAAAGCCAATCACTTTGACAAATTGTTCCTTACTTTCCTGCAATGTGTTGAACAAACACTGAACACTGTTTGCCGTTCTGTTGCTGCATTCAGGTCATGTCTGATTTAGCAGTTTACCATAAAATTATTCTGCTAAAAACTCTATATTTACCATAATTATAGTTATTATATATATAATTATATAATTATATAATCATAGTTTTACTGCCAAAATGGACTGTGGGGAATTAATTGACTAATTCCATATAATAAAAGCTTGTATTTACATATTATATGTGTGTGTATTGTGTATATTTATTTAGCATTGTATGTGTGAGTGTGTGTGTGTGTATATATATATGTGTGTATATATAAATTATATGTATAATTTTGTTATATGGATATGAATATAAATAAACATGCCCTATACATGTATATACACAGTAAACAAAAAGTTATGTAAATGCAATGCAAACTTAATTTTTTTTGCGATAATTAATTTAACAGCACTGCTAATTTGAGTGTTAAGCTTTTTGATTTAATTTTTTTGACAAATATAATTAATATATATATGTGCATTATACATTAAACAACATTATTTTTTTATAAATTAAATAGGAGGACACACCTATTAAATAGGTAAAAGTCACACACACACATATAGTTACCTAGGTGAGAGTTACCTCTAAAAGTGACATTTAAAGGCTTAACTAGGTTAATTGGTAACTAGTGGCTTGTTCTGTAGACTATCGAGAAAAAATATAGGGGCTAATCATTTTGTCCCTAAAATGGTGTTTAAAAAATTTAAAACTGCTTTTATTCTAGCCGAAAAAAACAAACAAATAAGACTTTGTCCAGAAGAAAAAATATTATCATACTGTGAAAATTTCCTTGCTCTGTTAAACATATTTTGAAAAATATTTAAAAAAAGAATAAAAAAAAAATCAAGGGGGGCTAATAATTCTGACTTCAAATATATATCTAATTTTTTTTCTCCTATTAAATTTATACCTTTTTTTTTTTTAAATCTGATCTTTATTATCCATTATAAATATTATCCATTGTTTTGCATCAATAATTTAGTGAAAATTGTGATTATTTCTATTTTATAAATATTGCATTTTGGAAAAAAAAAGTATTAAAATAGTATTTCACAACTTTTTATACTCCTATTTTATAGTATATAATATTGTGCTATTGCTGATAAAAAATACTACATTATTTACTTCTATTTGTAAAACATGTGAAGGTGAAGCATGTCATTTCTGCAGCACTCGCGTCACTAAACTAATGACCGTTTTCAGCCTGATTTCCCAAACACTCCTTACATCTGCCATTACTCAGCGTTTCCAACTTGTAATTTACCATTTGACAAAGATGCTACTTTGAAAGTTGCAATTACTATAATTCTGATCTTACAGCAAAAAAAAAATGTTTTGGTTTTGTTTCAAGTCCAAATATCTACAAATACAATTTTTGGAAATAAGGAATTAAAATTAAGTGAGCTTTTCTTTAAAACAAGCAAAATACTCTGCCAATGGGGTTAGTAAAGTAGTATATATTTTTGCATTGAAATAAGATTATTTTGCTTATGCTATTGGCAAGTTATTTAGCTTGGTTTAGGAAAAAACTCATTTACTTTTGACTTATTATTTCTAAAAAAACAAGACAACATTTTTACTTGTTAAGAAAGATTATAACTGCAGATCAATGAAGATGCGAAATAGCCTACTGTAACATCTGCGATAATATAAAATAAATAAATAAATGCAACATATACGAACACATACAGCCTCTTACAGTGTTAGATATGTTACCAACTACAGAAAAACTACACACAGCAGACATTTAGTCCTTATTTAGGTTCAACTACACGCAACATATAGCCTAGTCAGTGCAAACCGCTCATCTGTATCTTTAATCTTCAGCAGCTCATGTAACCTCTTGTTAAAAAGTATTTCCGTCATTTCTGAGTTCTTAATAGTCCAAAAGGTGATGATAATATATAAACATGGCAGTTTGTTCGTGTTTTAGGTTGCTGAAAGAATCATTTGCTCCTTTGTTTTTGTGGCTTCTCCTTTGTTTTTGTTTTTGCACGTCACTCTCACGTTTATCCATTTCTGAAAGGATAAGATGTCAGAATTAGGCACGGGCCAGTATAAGATTCTGATAAAAATATCACTGTTTCACGGTATCACAGTATTGTGATTACAGCTCAAAATATCTTTTTTTTTTTTTTTTTTTTAAATATCTGGGTAAAAAGCAAAAACTTTTTTCCCTTTTAAAAATAATATATTTTATTTTTTTGAAAGATTTATTATATTTTGGAGCAGTAAAGATGTCAGGCTGATTAATAAAAATTAATGATTGACTTCTGTTGTCTTCATTAGTTTAAAAAACACAGATTTCTTTACAATTTAAAACAGCATCTTTGCATTTTTTTTTTCTGCTGGAGATACTGTCCCAAAAAACAAACAAAACGTAAATAAAAAAATTGTACACATACCTTAAGAACGGTATTACAAAAATTTATTTGGCGGTTTTAAAACCTGGACTTTTCGTGTCTGGTGTGAACGCAGCATAACAAAGTGTAATACATCTGTGTCTCCCACAGACACGGATACTACTCCAGACAGTAAAGTGTCGCCCACAATTGAGGCAACTCTCTCCTCAAACGATGTTAGTTCAGCATCCCCTGTTCGGTCCACACTTTTACGTGCCGCTGTTCTCCTCTTAAACTGCACTTTTACATCGGACCATTTCTTTTTTTTAATTTACTCACAGTGAGGTGTTCAGACTCCACTGTGTTTGCCGCGTCAGCTAAATTCTACTTTATTTTTTTCTTTTGTTATTAATTCCAGTGAACAAACTTGCAACACAGTTTTTCTCTGGTCTACTTCTGATAGGAGCACCTCCAATTCACATTCTGCGAAGTTTCTCTACTTGCTTGCTTTTGCCATTGCTTGGTTTTGCCAAAGTGGAGTCATTCCCATATTCATACGGTAAGGAGGTAGGGAGGGGTTTTGCGCTCGTGCATGTTGCGGAAATGCTTGTAGTTTCTGCCAACCCGCCTCTACACCATAACTTTTCAATCCAGATGGATGGGGCAACCATTACTGCATCCAAAATGGCGAAAAGCCTTGGAGTAACGATTGATGACCAACTAAACTTCTCTGACCACATTTCTAGAACTGCTGGATCGTGCAGATTCGCACTCTATAACATCAGAAAGGTTCGACCCTTCCTATCTGAATATGCAGCTCAACTCCTTGTTCAAGCTCTTGTTCTCTCCAGACTGGACTATTGCAACTCTCTTCTAGCCGGGCTTCCAGCTAACTCTATCAAACTTCTTCAGCTGCTTCAGAATGCAGCAGCACGAGTGGTCTTTAATGAACCTAAAAGAGCACATGTCACTCCGCTGCTCATCCGTTTGCACTGGCTGCCAGTTGCTGCTCGCATCAAATTCAAAGCTCTGATGTTTGCTTACAAAGTGACTTCTGGCCTAGCTCCTTCTTATCTGCTTTCACTTCTGCAGATCTATGTGCCCTCCAGAAACTTGCGTTCTGTGAATGAACGTCGCCTCGTGGTTCCATCCCAAAGAGGGAAGAAATCACTTTCGCGAACGCTCACGCTCAATCTGCCCAGTTGGTGGAATGAACTCCCTAACTGCATCAGAACAGCAGAGTCACTCGCTATTTTCAAGAAACGACTAAAAACTCAACTATTTAGTCTCCACTTCACTTTCTAATCTGCAATTGCCTTTCTGGGTATCAAACTAACTGTACCCAAAAAAAATAAAATTACTAATGCTTTTCTTCTTACACTTTACACACCTGAAACTTGCCTACAGCACTTATTCATTGTTGCTCTTATAGTTGTGTAAATTGCTTCCTTGTCCTCATTTGTAAGTCACTTTGGTTAAAAGCGTCAGCTAAATGACTAAATGTAAATGTTGCGCTCAATTTCACGTTAATTCAGATGTACAAAGAGAATATGTGTGGGAATCTGTGCACATTTACAGCTTTATCCATACACAATGTTTTAGTATCAACGCAAGTCTTTGTACAAGAGACCTCTGGACTAGAAACAAGACAAAATCTTTAAGTAAGAAAAGCATTTTGTTGCAGTGCAGTACACATACCTTGTCAAACTTGCCACCAATAGGGAGCGAGTTCTTCCCCAAATCCACCTCCTTCCCGTCTCGGTGGTAGACTTTAGTGTAGACGTGCTCGTCCTCCCGCCGGTGCTCTCTCTTGATGGAGGACGTCCCGGAAATGATGTGTTTGCTGCTCTTGGTTTCCTTCTTGGTGATGTTGAAATAATTGAGCAGCTCTCTCTGGTTGAAGCCCTTCTTGAGCAGGCCGTGGTTCTGCCGTCCCGGGACCTGAGGAGCCGCTCTGTTGCTTTTGCTCGGAGACACGTCTGGTTTCTCGATCAGACTTCCTACACTTCCCATGATGCACCGGGCTGATGGTAAAGAGGCTCTTGGATAAACGGCGCAGATGCTTTTACTGGGGTCCTGGGTCAAGGACAGGGCCTGGACTGTAGCCATTGGTTACAGGATTGAATGGCTCCACTGGGATCTCTAAAATTGAAAGGAAAAACACAAATCAAATAAGAAACCTGAATCTGCTTGATGTTCACAGTAAAAGAGGATTTTAGTACGTAGATTTATTGTCTTGTTTCTTGTCCAAATATTTAACATTTTGTAAAAAAGCAAACATATAGGGCTCTATTTTGACGGTCCATGCGCAGAGCGCAAAACGCAGGGCGCAAACGCTTTCAGGGCGTGTCAGGACGCGTTTTTGCTAATTTAAGGACAGGAAATCTGCCTTGTGCTGCGGCACATGGTCTAAAAGGGTTGAGTTTATTTTCTTAATGAGTTATAGGTGTGTTTTCAGAATAAACCAATTAGAGTCTCATCTCCCATTCCCTTTAAGAGTCAGCTGCGTCGCGCCAAGAACGCATTCGCTATTTACAGGACGCAAAGTAAGTCTAAGTGGAAAAAATGAGCATTTCACAAGCAAACAGTTCACAGAAAACAGTTAAACAGAGCATCTACTGCGTGAGAATAGAGATAATGGATCACTTTCACTTTCGCTCTTGGATAGGGAAACCTTTACGCACAGACATCAATTAGCCTATAAATAATTAATTTCGTTTGTTAAGCGCAAATATTCGTTTCAAAACTATTTCTAAATTCAGTTCTAATTTCCAGCAAACAAATAAATGAATAATAATAACAAAATGTGCTCAAAAACCTGAGTTATATCCTAAAACACATGCTGTGCCCCTTATGGTCTAAAACCTGACAGGTGAGCAAATCTAAGCTTGTTTTTAATAAAACAAATATAAATATGGATATAATAAATAATACTGCTAATAATAATAACATTATACAGAAGCAAATTGTTATGAATGAACTGAAAAGCCTCCCGAGATGAAGAAGACATAAAAGCAGTGGTTTTTCATATTTATGTAGGCTAGAAAATAATATGTTTTATAATATTTTAATCCTTTATATTTATATCCTATATCTATTTTTATCATATACTATATATATCCTTAATATTTACATTTTTTCATATGTAAAGATATTTGCCTATTGCTCTCTTGTGTGTATTAAGCAGTGCGTAAGCGAGGCGCAACTCTGCGCCGGAGTTTAGACCGGGTTAGTTTTGGTCTAATGAAAAATCTTTTATAGATTCTCAAAATAGCAACGCACCAGCGGTCTGCCTCAGAACGCCTTCCTTTTTAGACCAGAACGCCTATGGGTGCAGGAATGAGCGCTAATGCATTTGCTATTTAAACAGCGTAGCGCAACACCTCAAAACGACTCTTGCGCCAAGCTGAAACTACCAAAAGACTATTGCGCCGCGTCTTGCACCCCACTGCGCCGGGTTTATGATAGGGCCTATAGTCTTGTTTTTAGAACTAATATGCCAAAATTAAGCGAGACTGTCCGTAAAACAAGCTAAATAACCTGTCAATGGGGTAAGCAAAATAATATTTTTCTTTTAACATGAGATTATTTTGCTTCACTCAATTGCACATTATTTTTCTTGTTTTAATGAAAAACGCACTTAATTTTGGCATATTATTGCTTAACCCTTAAAGACCAAAAACAGTCGCCCGCAGCTAAAAATAAGTATTGTTCTTAAATGTTTAATAACTTTTGATCCGCTGATCCGATCTGTATAATTCAAAGATTGGCATAAAGAAGAGAGTCTCAGATTTCCATCGCTGTAATTACATTCCCGGACCTTGGGAGGCTCCGAAATCAGTGTGGTTACGTCATCACATTTTGACAATGCTGATTTGACAAAGGAACGCTCGTGGCTTGTGTCTCCGGACAAACCAGACATGATGCATTGATGCATTGTCCCTCCTCCATGCCCAGATTGATTCAAACTCGCTTTCTCTCCACCAATAAGCATAGGTTTCGCTTTGTAGACCAGCAATCAGCTATTTGAACAACCCTAAATTAGAAATAGGCTGTACATTTATGCACGGCTAAATAAAACGCAAAAAAACAACAACAAAGTTTTGCATGAAATAATTCTTATACTAAGTACTTTTGCATGCACATCAGCACAAAAAACATGACAAAACAGTGACATAGCAAAGTCACCGCTGTTTTCAAAGGACGGAAATGACAGTGCGGTTGTTTGTCTGCAACGCAAAAGTTGAGAAGCAGCAGGGTCAACACCATATGCTGGCACATAAAACCTAAGGATGGTCCATATTGAATCTAGTTTAGTTTTGTTACTATTTATAGTATAGTAAATATTCATAACAATTTTTTTACTGAGTTTATTTGGACTTTGATGCATTATTTCTTATTTTCTTATTTTTTATTTGTTGATTGTAAGTGCTGTTGTTTATGGTAACTGAAAATATATTATTTGGAAAAAGTCAAATTTGTTTCAATGTTCTGTTATTTTGTAACAATCTTTCTGTTTTGGTTCATTCCCAGAACTTTTGGCAAATACACTGTCAGTAAATAAATTAGTTTTTTTTCCCCACTGAAAAACGCTTTGGAATAACATTGAAATAAATTGCTATAACTTGCTCAGGGAATTGTGGATATAGACAAAATTTATTTTGGAAGTGTAAAACATCATAGCATGTATTTCTAAAGAAAAAAAACAAACTTCATGAGGTTTTGTTTGTAATAACTAGAACAGGGTTTTTCAAAGTCTAAGACAGTGGGCCTCACTTTTGATACAACTTATCCATTGGCGCCCCCCTCCTCCCAAACACGCACGCACACACACACACACACACACACACACACACACACACACACACACACACACATATATATATATATATATATATATATATATATATATATATATATATATATATATATATATATATGTACACACACATTATATATAAAGACACAGACAGATGTCAGACTGTTAACTCACTTTTATCATCATTTGCATAAAAGTGCAATTATTTACAGAGTAATAACAAGTATTTTAGTATAACGTTTTTAAAACTAGGATGATGGTTCAATATGAAAAGAACAGATCCAAGAACTGTCCATCCCAGTCAAAACAGTCGAAGTTTAGCAGGTCTCATGCTGTCATTAACCAAAATATCTTGACAAACCACACATAAAGGTCGTGGTTCATCAGCTGGTCCTGTCCACGTAAATCCTAAACTCAAGTACTGATCATCATATGGTCGTCTTTTGGGTTTAAGCCCTGAACTTGAAGGTGGTCTCAGAAGCCAATCCATAGCAGGCATATACCTGTATTGGCGGGCTTGCCAAACAGAAGCGAATTCACAGCTATGGTCTTCTGGGTAAAAAAGATTTTATTTTTGACGTATTATTTTTTTTTAGCTTTATTTAATTAAAACGTTTAAATATAATAAAAAATACATATAATAATTAAACTTAATAATTATATTTTTATTATATAATATTTTTTTCCACGCCTCCCCTGACATGCTCCGGCGCCCCCCAGGGGAGGCGCGCCTCACACTTTGAAAACCCCTGAACCAGAAAATGCCACTTTTTTATAAAACGTTTTTCTTAAAATTCTGGAATATTTTCTGTCTGTACATCTGTTTTTGGACCACAAATATTTTAGACTGGACCTTTAAGGGATACAGATTGAAGCTTCAGGTTCTCCTGTTTAAAATAATATATGACACTTGAGGCTGACTGCTAAAATAAAAATAAAACTACTTTAAAAAAAATAATAATATAGGGTTAATTTTGTTGCCCACAAAA
This sequence comes from Danio rerio, assembly GCF_049306965.1. Lineage (NCBI taxonomy): Eukaryota > Metazoa > Chordata > Actinopteri > Cypriniformes > Danionidae > Danio > Danio rerio. The sequence continues at coordinate 54,081,650 of NC_133189.1, forward strand.
TACCTCTAGTTCTTTAAGGGTTAAAACAAGAAACTTTTTTTTGCAGAGATATTCAATAATTCAGAATATTGTGATTTATTACGAACATGCACAATATTGATATCATGGACACTTCAACATACAGTGAATATTATTTAATTATTGAAGCTTTTAGAGTGATTTTTAAGGTCCCTGATCAATTTAAATAATTGTTTTAGATGTTTGTATCAGTATGTTCGGGTGCACACACGCTAGGTACTGTTGCCTTCAATCATGCCGAAGCACGCTTGTCCCCCCTTTCCTCTCCCCCGACGGCCTGCACTCACACTGCATCTTTACCTTCTGAGTCGGAGCACGCTTACATCATTGATGATGCGACTGTTCAGTTTAACAGGAAGAAAAGCGCTCTCGCTCAGCACAGGGGACATTGCTTTAGTTATATCGTTTTGTATTATTTATTCAGTCAATTGGGATGCGGTGACACACAGTCAGATATTTTGCTCAGCAGATTCACCACTTGTGACGCTCATAAATTATCAGAAGTCATTGTGCTGCAGGTATTAGGAGAGGGTTTCCTGTAGGTGCAGCTAATATGGGGGTGGTGGGGATTGTATCTTTAATAAACTATGACAGTTTGTGTTCACTGAAAAATAAGAATGAATAATAAATCTAAATGAAACGGTCCCTTAAACGTGACATCGCGTCTTCAGTTTCACACTCAAGACTGGAATCCATGAAACACACCCAAACACGGTTCAGTTAGCATGTAGCAGGGCTATTCAATTGGCAAACTCAATTCAATTGATTTGTTTCGGCCCTCCAAATAGTGTAAGACATCAAAAATAAAGTTAGTTCAGTCGAAAAACGGCTGCTATAGTTACGCAGTGACGTGCGTCTGTTCAATACAGCACGAGCTGCAGTTGAAGGCTGCGCAGAGCGTGAGGCACCTGACATTAAGCGAATGGTGCGAGCAGCCAAAAGCATTTGAATACTTAAGCTTAAAGGCACCTCAACGCCGCGTTTCTGTTGCACGAAATTGCTGCAACTTAGTTTTGCCACCTGTGCGCTAGTTTAAAGTGCCGAGCTCATACACCAAGACTAATACGCACACACGCTGGATTAACAATCGCAGCGGGCCATTCACATATCGCGTCTTTTCCACGTGCAAGTTCGTTATTTCTAATATTGGAATATATGCCAATATACAGGCGCACCCAGTATAAAACATCTCACGCCGTAGTGGGAAGTGAGTTGAGCGTGGCTTTCAGTGCAATGTCAACAAAAGATATAGACAAATTATTACAGATTATTAAAATGATTACAAATGCAGATGAGAACACAAGTTCATTTAAATACTTACCAGCATCAAAACTAAATAAATAAAAATGAAAATCTAATTAAAATACAAACAATTAATATTGAATGAATATTTTAGTTGTATAATATATAATAACTTTAATCTATTTAAGATTATTTAATATGTAATATTACATTACTTAATATTAAATAAATATTACACTTACGGTTATAATTAAATATATGCTTGGGGCCCAAAAACAAAACAAAAACTAAATAGCTAAATAATGAATTAAATATTTATTCATAAAATGTCAATATTAATAAAATATCAAATCAAAATAAGTTTAGTTATATCATAAATGTTAATGTAGTCACTGCATCAGTGTTATGCTACAGCAGGTACCTATAATACTATTAAATAGTTTCTATTAAACACATTTTTAAGAGCAAAACAAGAAAATGGGTCAAAATCGCCTGCGTTCCTCCTTAAAATGAGCACTAGTGTACATACTGAAGTTCACAAGTCTGTTATATAACTGTGATGATACAAGCCGAGAATCATCCCATGAGTGCGATAGCCAGAAAACAAGGGCAGATGCCTTTAAATGAGGAAAAAAACACCTTTAATTGACCCTGCAGTACTGTTGCATTAATCACTGTCCGCTGGTAATCGCTAATCATATTCTGCAAAGAAAAACTCCCTCAGAGTAAGTTTGATCTATTTATTTACTAGTTTTGATCTGCTGCTGAAGGCTTTCTGTATAGTATAGTGGTATGAATCCTTTTTATTCTCAGTTTCTCTCCATCCAGCGCAGCTCATTAAGAGCCTGTATTGATTTCACCTCAACAACCTCCTACTATGCTATAAACATGGGCTGAAACTAAATAATTATAGGTATATTATATGTAATATTTGATTATTATATTGATATTACAATGTTTTATATATATATATGCATGCATATATACATACATACATACATACACACACACACACACACACACACACACACACACACACACACACACACGTATATATAAATGTTTGTTTATAGAAATAAAATAAAAATAGAAATTAAAATATAAATTAAAGTTATATCACACATATACAATTCAATCAATGTAATATTTAACATAAAATGATTTAATATTAAATATGTTTTAATTATGTTCATAATTAAAAAAATGCTTGTGTCCAAGAAAAAAATAAAATAAAAAACATAAATTAAAAATAAATTTGTAGATGTATCATGACTTAAATGTAATTTTTAAAATATAATTTAATATTAAATAAATATTACATTTATGCTCAATAAAAATGCCTGGGTTCCAGAAAAAAAACATCTATCATTAATATTACATTTCATCCATTTAATATTATTCACTATTAAATAAATATTAGATTTATGTTCATAACTAAACAATGTTTGGGTTCAGAAAATAAAATAAAAATTGCAGACATATCATAAATATTAGTTAAAAAGATTTTTTTATATGATTTATATATTAAATTGCTTAATGTAAAAAACAACAACATTGAATTCATAATTTAAAAATGATTGGGTCCAGAAAAAAAAATAAATAAAAAAAATTGTAGATATAACAAAAAATTAAATGTAATCTCTTTAATATGATTAAATATTGAATTAATTCATATTATATTTAATCTTGCTAATCTGATTTAATATTAAGTTATTTAGTATTAAATAAATATTACATTTACTTTCATAATTAAACAAACAATGCTTTGGTCCAGAAGTAAAATACAATAAAATGAATGTGTCCAGAAATAATATAAAAATATATAAATTTAATTTGTAGATATATCATAAATATTAAATTAAATCTCTTTAATATTCTTTAATACTTAATTATTTAATAACTAAATATTAAATGTATATTCTTAATTAAAAAATGCTTGGCTCCAGAAATAAAATAAAATACAACTTAAAGAATTTAATAAAATTAAATAATCGTAATGAATAAAAATGTAATTGTAATAAAATAAAAATTTATAAAATTGTAATTGCCATACAATAATTGTAATTGTAATAAATAAAAGTAATAAAAATAAAATAAAATACTGTTCATCTGTTTAGTAGCACCACACTCTCTTTCTCTCACTTTCTCTATCTTTCTCAATCAGTTTAGTCTCTCCAGCACACCTCATTAAGAGCCTGTATTGATTCGACCTCAGTGACCTCTTCTCTCAGTGCTATAAACATGGGATATTGGACTCAAACAGCCATAAAGATAAAATACGAGTGTTTCTGCTTGTGTATACACACTGCTCCACAGACGCTTCCAGTGTGAATATATAATAATTCAATCTCAAATGCTGCTGGGATTTCTGAAATTAAAAATAAACACCCTAAAAAGATCCAGTGCCCTCTGAAAATATCATCAATAATTTAATGGCCTGACTTTGACTTGCAGTCCAGTATGGAGCTTCAAATATGACAAAACAATGTGACTTTAAATTGTGGTCATTTGTATTGACAATTTTAATTTAATAAAACTAAATTATTATTAATATATGCTGCTGAAGATTGTTTTCTGAATTTCACAATCTGAATTTCTGTTTTCCACTAATTTCTTCATCTTGAAAACTTGAAACTGTATTTTTACAATTCATTTCTGAAGTTTGAGAATGCGTCTATAAAACTCTGCCTTAAATTCAGTTGTCCTAAATTTCAGGTGATAATAAATTAAAATTTCAAAACATTTTTAAGGGCCTATAATATTCAGTTTTATTAAATTTCAATTGTCCTTAATTAAATTGAACACAATTCAACTTCAGATTGTTTTGTCATATAATAAGCTCCATAGTGAAGCTGAAATGGATCTGCTTCTCCAGTCTCACCTCTGCATCTCACCCAAAACAAACATTTACTCACACTTTGACCTTTTTCCACATTGCTGACGGACAGATCTCGAGTCGTGTTGTACATTTTCTCATTCTAAAGTCCATTAGTATTAGTAATGTTTTTTTCTTGACTCTATTGAACTTTTCTACATTATTTCTGCACATTGAACTGATTAAATACAGTCAAGATGATTATTTTCCTCCTGTAAATATTTCATTCTTTTTCAAATATTTTCCAAGTGCTGTTAAAGAGAGCAAAGGCATTTTTCACAGTATTTTCTACATTTTTATTATGGAGAGTTTTATTTCTTTAAATTGGCTTCATTAGATATGTATATATTTTATGAAATTAATGCTGAGGTTAATTTTTTTAGCATAAGAATTTTTTATTTTATTTTTTTGTTACAGAACAAATTAGCCTGACTTGCCTAGTTAACCTAATTAGTTTATATAACCGAATAAAATAAATGCAATTGATAATTTATACTTTATAATAAAATTAAAAAGCAGATTACTTTTTTTGCTAAATATCTAATCAATTATTATGTACTGTCATCATGGCAAAGACAAAAGAAATTAGTTATTAGAAGTTAGTTATTAAAACTATTGTTTAGAAATGTGTTGGAAAAAATATTCTCTCCAGTAAACAGCACTTTGAAACAGAATGAAAACTGTAATATTTGTTTTTTTCCGCTGTGTAAGTATCTCCTTTGCAGGTTAAAATGTTAGATAAAGTAATATTTTATTGATTTAGGCAAAACATTTTCTAAATCACGGCCTTGTTTTCCATTAAACTGTCCTAACAACAGTCGGCGCCAGTGGTGTAGTGGTTAGTGCGTCGACATATGCACTCCGGTGCTCGCGGCGACCCGGGTTCGATTCCGCCTCGCGGTCCTATGCCGATCCTTCCCCTCTCTCTGCTCCCCATGCTTTCCTGTCAAGTCTCTCTACTGTCCTGTCAAAATAAAGGTGAAAACCCTGAAAAAATAATTATAAAAAAAAAAAAAAAAAAAAAAACTTTCCTAACAACAAATACGTCTATAGATTTATTTATTTATTTACAGTTTTTCTCTTCAAAATAAACATAGCCAACTTGATTCCTGCATAATATAATATAAAATAAAATAATATAATATAATATAATATAATACAATATTAAATAAAACTAGAATTGTACATTTCCTAAAGGAAATGTGAATGGGGTTTGCGTGGCAAATCGATGGGGTACAAAATGGTACTAAACTGGGCAAAATAGCAGTAAATGTGGAGAAATGGTTAAATTCATGTGTTTATGTGGTTGCTAGGGTAATGTAAATGGTTGCTAGGGTGTTCTGAGTGGTTGCTATGTGGTTGCTAGGCGGTTGCTAAGGTGTTCTGAGTGGTTGCTAGGTGGTTGCTAAGGTGTTGCTAGGCGGTTGCTAAGGTGTCCTAAGTGGTTGCTAGGTGGTTGCTAAGGTGTTGCTAGGTGGTTGCTAGGGTGTTCTGAGTGGTTGCTAGGTGGTTGCTAGGCGGTTGCTAGGGTGTTCTAAGTGGTTGCTAGGTGGTTGCTAAGGTGTTGCTAGGCGGTTGCTAAGGTGTCCTGAGTGGTTGCTAGGTGGTTGCTAAGGTGTTGCTAGGCGGTTGCTAGGGTGTTCTGAGTGGTTGCTAGGTGGTTGCTAGGCAGTTGCTAGGGTGTTCTGAGTGGTTGCTAGGTGGTTGCTAAGGTGTTGCTAGGTGGTTGCTAAGGTGTCCTAAGTGGTTGCTAGGTGGTTGCTAAGGTGTTGCTAGGTGGTTGCTAGGGTATTCTAAGTGGTTGCTAAGGCGTTGCTAGGCGGTTGCTAGGGTGTCCTGAGTGGTCGCTAGGCCTTTACTAAGGCGTTACTAGGCGGTTGCTAGGTGGTTGCTAGGCGGTTGCTAGGGTAATTTGGGTGGTTGCTAGGCAGTTGCTAGGGTATCCTGGGTGGTTACTAGGCAAGCCTTACATACTTGCCTGATGAAATATTTATACTTAGTAAGCAGTTCTAGCAAGTTACAGTACATGGCTAGTCAATATTAGCATGTAGCTAGTCACTGCTAGCATGTGTAGCATATAGGAAGTTCCGTTTGCTAGCATGAGTCAAACGAGCCAATCCCCAAGTCTCTACGATGTTCCGATGCTGAGATATAGCTGTTGATGAATGGTTGCTAGGGTACTCTGTTTTGTTGCTATGGGCGAGGTTGCAGAGTGAACTTGAATGTGGTTGGCTGTCCAAGTCAAATGAGCCAAACCCCAAGTCAATAGGACACTGCTAAGCAAAGATATGCATGTAGGCCAGTTGCAAAGGCAGTCTATGGGACCAGTTTGGGGGCGTGGCTTGTGAGCTTCATTATCATATTGAAAAGCTCATTGGTTGTCTGAGTCATATGAGCCATCCCCCAAGTCAATAGGACACTGCTAAGCAAAGATATGCATGTATGCCAGTTATAATGGCAGTCTATGGGACCAGTTTGGGGGCGTGGCTTGTGAACTTCATTATCATATTGAGATGCTCATTGGTTGTCTGAGTCAGATGAGCCATCCCACAAGTCAATAGGACACTGCTAAGCAAAGATATGCATCTAGCCCAATTATAATAGAAGTCTATGGGATCAATTTGGGGGCGTGGCTTGTGAGCTTCATTATCATATTGTGATGCTGATTGGTTGTCTGAGTCAAATGAGCCCACCCCCATGTCTCTATGACACTCCTATGTAATGTTATAGATGTGTGACCTTTATAATGGAAGTCAATGGGATGTGCAATGGGACGCCCCACCACATGTTAAGTCAATGGGGCAGTTATTAAGGGTCTTTAAATGGTTTGGGAGGGCGTGGCTTGTGAGCTTCAAAATCATATTGAGATGCTGATTGGTTGCCTCAGTCAAGTTAGCCAACCCCCTAGTCTGTATGACACTGCTATGTACTGTGATTGACATGTGAGTCAAGAAATGAATGGGAGTCAATGGGCCATGTAAAGTCAATGGGGACCCCTTTGGGACGTCCTAGCACCCCAGGGGTACAACTTATACCCCTTTTCGGGGTATGTTCTCATACAGGCTGCAACCCCCTACAGATGTTGCGAGTCCCATATTTCTACGAATTTCACACTTGGCGCTATGACGCTTTAAAGGTCGTCCCATTTCGCGGCGCGTTTAGTGCTCTTCTAGAAAAATGAATGGGAGTCAATGGGGCCAATGTAAGTCAATGGGAGCACTTTGGGACGTCCTAGAGCCCCAGGGGTGCAACTTTTACCCCCTTGCAAGGTATGTTCTCACTTAGGCTGCAACCCTCTACAGATGCTGTGAATCCCATATTTCTATGAAATTCACACGCGGCGCTGTGATTCGTCAAAGTTCGGCTCAATGTTAAGTCTATGGGATTTTTGGGCGGGTTTTTTGGCCCCTGCGGGGCCAAAAAACCCCCCACCCCTTATAAAAGTCATAGCACACCATTCCCGATAAGACCGCACGATTTGAGCCCACTTTCAAGGGTCTGGGACGAAAGCTGCGGGACTAGTTACGCGCCGAAAAATAGGACGGAAGAAGGAAGAAGAATAATAAACCAGGCACAATAGTAAGAATGGACTTTGCCTATGGCAAACCCCATTAATAATTAATTTAATATAATTATTACAATACAATAATAGATAAAATAATTCATATAAAATAATTCATATAATATAATTAATATAATACAATATTAGATAAAACTAATGATATAATATAATTAATATATTACAATATTAGATAAAATAATTAATATAATATAATTAATAGAATATAATAATATAGTACAACATTATATAAAATAATTAATATATTATAATTAATACAATACAATATTATATAAAATAATTATAATATAATATAATATAATATAATTTATATATGGAGAAAAGGGAAAAAGTCTCAAGATATACTGTCTCAACATGTGTCATTGACACTCATATTAAATGTAATGTAATTTACATTATATTTACTAATATTTTTCTATATTATATTGACACATTTAAAAATATTTAAAAAATATATTTTATTATATTATTATAATAACAACATTCAGATATATTATATGAAAACTACACTAAAAATGTTGGATTGTTGGATCATATGTGGACCATCACATCCCAATCAAATTAAAAAGTGTCATTTAAATTTTATTTTATTTTTTTAAATATTCTAATATTGAGTTTGTCTATATTTGATCCAGCGTTAAGTGACAACAACTTTTTGGTTTCAGATAATATCTCTGAATTTATATTTATTCTTATTATTATTATTTTTATTTTTATCTTGATAAATCAGACTAAACTATTTAATCAGATGACGATCAGACAAAACTATTTAATTTATTTAATTTTTTTGCCATTAACAGCTGCTCCAAATATTGATCTGCTCTTTAGGCTCTTCCTTAAATCAACAAAATGATCATTTACCATATGCGTAAATTGAGTTATTATGCCATGAGTTAGAGAATAGGCAAAAAAAGCGCAGCACTTAAGTTCAGGCTTTTACCCGTCGTGAGATCAGAAAGGCAGCTCATGATTTTATGCATGAGAAGTGGTTCAGTTTCTGCCATCACAGCACTCAGCAAACTACAACCAAACATTGCCCATTACAAAGAATGCCACTTTAGTTTATGATTGACAGGCTGAAAGTAGAGATTAGAGAAATAGTTGACTGGATCCTTAAAGGGGTCCTATTAGGTTTCTTTTTAATAGCTGTAAAATCAGTCTCTGATGACCCTAGGGCAGGGGTGGGCAAACTCGCTCCTGAAGGGCCGGTGTCCTGCACAGTTTAGCTCCAACTCTGATTAAACACACCTGCCTATAGATAATTAGTAATCTTGGAGACACTGATTAGCATGTTCAGGTGTTTTAGATTAGAGTTGGAGCTAAACTATGCAGGACACCGGCCCTCCAGGACCGAGTGTGCCCACCCCTGCCCTAGAGTGTGTATATGTGTGTGTGTGTGTGTGTTTGTGTGTGTGTCAGCTCATAATACCACACAAATAATGTTTTATAACTCTCTGAAACTGACCCATTTGGTCTTTGATCCTAATTGTGGCATTTTGGTGACTGTCCCTTTAAATTCAAATGACATTGTGATATTTTAAAAAGAGGGCGGAGCTACACATGTCTGTGTGTCAGCAACATTGTTGCCAACTTAACAACTTTGTTGCTAGATTTAGTGACTTTACAGACCCCCACCTCCCCCAGTGACAAATTTTCAAATAAGCGACTAGCGACAAACTTAGCGACTTTTTTGTGTTACAGGAGATTTTTATAGACTGTCATTTGTCCATTCTGTACCATCCCTACACTTCTCAACGAGCTGCGGGTGATGCCGCCAGCCCCTCCCCCGCCTCAGAGCACTGACAGGCGGCTCCATTCCTCAAACAGCAGCCTCTCCCACCTGCAGCCTGACAGCAGATCTGCGTACCGAATGACTGCAGTGTGAAGGTATTTCCCTTGCACAGTTAAACCGATCGGCTTCTCCTTTAAGAATTCAATTTGACTGTTTATTAATTTCTTGTTCTCAATCACAGATATTTTAAGTGAGAGTTTCAGAACTTGAGTTTATTACGTCTGTGAGATTGCTGCAAATTCACTACACATCTATTCTGATATACTGTATTCAAACAGCAATACATTTAGTTAAATTGACATGCTTACATAAAGCGTAGAGCAAATATAAATACCCCTTTAATGACCATAGCCTAATAATCTTAATCTAGCGACTTTTCAGGCAGAGCGTCTTTTTGTTGTAAATACTTGGCAACAGTGGTCAGCATAGTGACCGATTCAATAACAAGCCTAACGTCCTATGCTAATGAGTGAGAGATGGTCATCAATGGGCGGGGCTTTCCCCCTCTAATGACACGTACAAAGGGAGAACGTCGATCAAAGTGTTTCTGCAGACTGTTTTTATCAAGAGTGATTACAAAAAAATCGAATTAATACATTTGTACCAGTAGAAGCCTGGTTATATTCACACACTGCTGCCACACAACTTATAAAACCCCTTATAAAAGTGATTTTTGCATAATAGCTCCCCTTTAAAGGAACTGCAGAAATGTAGTGAGTGTGTGAGGAAACCAGTTTACGAGTAGATGAATGAGTTCATTTATGAGTCGAGATTATCTGAGGGTTGATGATGGCGATCTGCGTCACAATATGAGCAAACACTGACTGATGTGGGGCTTTGTGGTTGATATGATTATGTTCAGATAGTCACACTTCCTCTTAAACACAGACAGGTGAACTGAAGAGATGCAGACACACACACACACACACACACACACACACACACACACACACACACACACACACACACACACACCAGGAAACTCCAGTTTGATCAGATGCTTTATTTCAATCTTACTGTCTGTTTGTTTGCACTGTCAATTTCATTATTTAGTAAAAAAAAACATTCTTATAAAACAGTCTATAACAGGTAAGGCTTTTTCGTGTATGTTTTGAATGCCTTGGACTGATTTTTTATTTTTTTTTTGTATATCTTTAAGAATCGCTTATCCAAAGAGCACCAATACAATAATTGCCCCAGAAACGCTTTTTGTTTCATTCATTCATTTTCTTGTCGGCTTAGTCCCTTATTTATCAGGGGTCGCCACAGAGGAATGAACCGCCAACTTGTCTAGTATATGTTTTAGGCAGCGGATGCCCTTCAAGCTGCAACCCATCTCTGGGAAACATCCATACACACTCATACACAACTTACAATTTATCTTACCCAATTCACCTGTACCGCATGTCTATGCTGCATTCACACCAGACGCAGCTCGCGCGTCAAGTGATTTACATGTTAAGTCAATGCAAACGCGCGAATAGACATCCTGCGGCGCGATACGCGCGAATGATGAGAATTGCGCGGTGCGCATGGCGCGAATTGAGCGTTTTGCGCGAATCACTCGCGTTCAAAAATCTGAACTTCAGCGGGCATTCGTGCTGCATTAACCAATCAGAACTTGCTCTTGTGGGGGCGTGATTGTGACGTATCGCCTGTTGTCGGTGTCCCAGGGGAAATCCCCCAGCAGACACCGACAAGAAGTTCATCAAACTGGGCTGGGCTCAGTTAGAAGCACCGCTGAAAACCTCCATCAGCCAGGTTCAGTTTCTGGAGGAGTCTATGAGCTTAAAGAGCTGGATGCACCTCTGAAAGGATGTAGTGGACTCAGACACAGCTCTAAACGTATCGACGCTGTTCATCATCCTTCATAAAGCACATAAACACTGTTATTTTCTTCATAAAATCCATGTTAGCCATTTAGCTATGAAGCTAGAGTCACGGGGCAGACAGAAGCCTTGCCCGTCACGCAAATCCGCGTCTGTTCTGAAGTGAATTTGACACGCGAATGAAGCAGGGTTTGACGCGCGAATGAAGCGAGTAACCTCAAATGTTCACGCGACGATTTATCCGCGCGTTCCGCGTCTGGTGTGAACACAGCATTAGACTGTGGGGGAAACCGGAGCAACCGGAGGAAACCCACACGAAGGCAGGGAGAACATGCAAACTCCACACAGAAACACCAACTGACCCGGCTAAGGCTTGAACCAGCGACCTTCTTGCTGTGAGGCAACAGCACTACCTACTGCACCATTTTAATTTCCAAATTAATTTTCATGCATCCTCGACTGTTTAGATATTTCTTAGGATTATTACATTGTGAATATTGTAGGTTTTGTTTATAGATTGAATACCTTCAAAAGTTTATGAAATTTAATAAAAATATATACATTTTTTATTAAGTTAATATAATCTATACTATTATGATATAATTATATGCTGTAATATATAATATTATAATAAAATAATATATATATATAAAAATTAATGAATTAATCCAGTTTATGTAATATAATATAACAGTTGTAATGTGAATAGGGACGCTGACAACAAAGTTGCGGATCTAAATACAGGTTTATTAACAGGATAGTCAGGCAGGTAATGATCAATAGGGTCAAACAGATGTACAGTACAATTGAAGTCACAATTATTAGCCCCCCTGTTTATTTTTTTCCCCAATTTCTGTTTAACAGAGAGCAGATTTTTTTTCAACACATTTCTAATCATAATAGTTTTAACAACTCATCTCTAATAACTGATTTATTTTATCTTTGCCATGATGACAGTAAATAATATTTGACTAGATATTTTTTAAGACACTTCTATACAGCTTTAAGTGACATTTAAAGGCTTAACTAGGTTAATTTAGTTAACTAGGCAGGTTAGGGTAATTAGGAAAGTTATTGTATAACGATGGTTTGTTCTGTGACTATCGAGAAAAATATATAGCTTAAAGGGGCTAATATTATTGTCCTTAATGTTTAAAAAACATAAAAACTGTTTTTATTATATCCGAAATAAAACTAATAAGACTTTCTCCTGAGGAAAATCTAATATCAGACATACTGTGAACATTTCCTTGCTCTGTTAAACGTCATTTGGGAAATATTTTAAAAGAAAATAATAATTCAAAGGGGGGCTAATAATTCTGACTTCAACTGTATATACAGAGAGAGAGAGAGAGAGAAAGAAAGAGAGAGAGAGAGAGAGAGAGAGAGAGAATGAGTGAGAGAGCGAGCGAGCGAGCAAGAGAGACTGTGCGCATCCGCCGTGATGCTGTGTGTCGCTTGTTATAGGCTGTCTGGACTCTGTAGCATCCAGCTAAGTGTTTTTTGGGAGGCATATTTAATCACTACACATTTTACATTCTTCCTTTGCCCAATATTTACCTGCTGATGTGTATAGAAATAATGCTGATATAAGATATGAAACACAATCAGTAGTTGACCAATATATTGAGTGGATATGTTTGTAAATCTGACTTTGTGGTTGGTGAGGCACTGACTCTTTCAAATTCACCACATGTCACCACATGTCCATTACGTCTCATCACAAAGGGGCAAACAAAATCCAAACAAAATATTTAGCCTACAATCCTTGCACAGCCTACACTTTTATTTGTCATCTTCTCTCTTTTATCAGTGCCCAATTTTAATGTGAGATTTTGGAAACCAGATCTAAAATTAGCAGGAATGGTCGGGTCGGGTAGAAAACAAGAGGGGTCAGACCACGGGTGAACAAAGACTAAATATACAGCGGGAGCGGTGGTGAGGAATAAAACCTGCCGGGAGCGGGATTAAAAATCCAGTCCTGCGCAGATTTTTATTTAAGTTTAAGTGAAGTT